>NW_025783647.1:0-34909 GCF_021130785.1 Homalodisca vitripennis
ACACATTTAAGCAATTACTTATCCATGTTTTTCTCTCTGTGCTACTAAAAGTTTAATAATATAATGTTAAGAGTAAAAAAGTATCTTAGGAAATTGTATTGCCTGGCATCAAGACAAATCAACAGAGATCTTGCATTATTTTTCAATGTAGTATATATATGTATATCATATTATATAATATAAAATATTTGATATATATGTTTCCAGCATTAAATTTTCCAGTTTGAAGTGATGATTAGCGAGGAAAACAGCATTAAAATTTCAATGCTAGTCGCGTCGTAACAAAGAAGACACTAAAAGATTTAACTCACCTTTAAAAATTATAGTGGTTAAAAATTGGAATCTGAAATTTTATGAAAATAAAAGTGTTTACTTAATAAGACCATAACATTATTTTACCTAAAATCTAAATTTCATTTCATCTGCTGTATATCCATATTTGCTGTGTTTCCAAGTATATTTGCAATCACAGTTTTCTTATGAGTTGTACAACAAAATTAGTATACAAATAATATGTCTACTGTATTATAAATAAGTATAAATAATATTGAATAATTGAATTAATTGATTTATTCACATATCTATAAGTGACAATCAGTTGATAAAATATATATTTACAGTGAAAAGTCCCCAACAAAGACTATATGATCTGTAAGTGGGGACGAGTACCTTTATCAGTCCGTTGGTATCTTAACTATCCATGAATAAATAACTGTGCAGTACTATTATACAAATAACAACTTAAATCTACTACAACTTGATTTGGCTATTATATTACGGTAGTCTATGGGAATGGATCAACGCTTGGTTTAACCTTCTAATTTTTTAAGTAGTCCAGTATTTTTAATTAAAATTGTGGTTGGTTTAATCCATAGTACTAAATCAAACTTTATAAATGAACTATTTATACGATTTTTATTGTTATTAACTTCTTTATAGGATTAAATAATTAACTATTTATACTAATAAATTGATGATTCTTATACATTTCTTATTTACAATTTTAGAGTCTCAAACCTATAGAGAATGCAAGTGACTGTAGTAGCATTAGCAGAATAAAATATTTTAAAACTGTTGTGACCACAACAGCCTATAAGGTGGCCTGGGTGTTTTAAAATTTACAATTTTCAATTTAAACTGGTTTAACGTAATTGTAAATTTTTTGTACTTACTAAGAATCGGTCACATAGGTTTAAAAACAAAGTCTATGTACTTTTTCTGTAAGTGATGTGAAGGTTTATGACTTTACTTCTAGATTGGATCATGAGTTAAAGTTTTAGTGTGGTGAAAAAAAGATGTCCAAAGGAGTGGAGATCCGTAATAACATTACTGGAGAGATTTTACGAAGTTCTATACATTCTCATACCAAACGTAATAATTGTTGTGTGTTTATAAATTGATAATCGTTATAGTTTTAACAGCTGTTCAAACTGCTCAATCTGATATAACTGGCGCTAATTTTGTTCATTACCTTTATCATTGGAAGTTTGTTACAATTATAATTACGCTTCCGATGTGTGGTA
The DNA here is from genome assembly GCF_021130785.1 of Homalodisca vitripennis. Taxonomy (NCBI): domain Eukaryota; kingdom Metazoa; phylum Arthropoda; class Insecta; order Hemiptera; family Cicadellidae; genus Homalodisca; species Homalodisca vitripennis. Next base: position 1,524 of record NW_025783647.1, read on the forward strand.
CAAATCATCCCATTTTAATCAGAGATAATCAATTTATATATAAAAAATAGCAACACCTGTAAATTCAAGCTTGATTAAAATACGTAGTGTTATTTTAGACCTGTCTCACGATACTGTCAACTGTTTACAAGGGACTTCCATTTGACAGAGTGTATTGATTCTGCAACTAAGAGTATCTCCGTTGTTCTGCTTGCAATAATTATAAACTACTAAGTTTGTCAATGATAATGAACTATCATGATTAACTGTCAGTTTGTCATGAATAATGCATGTAATATTGTTTTGGTTGTAAGTGAAACGCCATATCATGGAAAAAATATAAAAACCAAAATTATTTTTTTAGTTTATTTTTATATACCTAAATTTTTATTAGTTTATATTAATTAATATACTTAAAAGCAAAGAAATTACGTCTTAGAAATTATTTGTCATTATCACTTACAGTAAATGGATAATTAATAAACAATATTTTTCAAACTACTTGAAACGTGATAAAAGACGTAGTACGTCATGTTATATATTCAGAGGTCTTCGAAAAATGGATAAGATGTAAAAACTTTATATTGTAATAGAAATTAAATTGTGTATTTATTAAAATTTAAAATCCTAAAACACTCACAAATTAATATAGCATGGCTAAACAGAACGCAAGGAAATCACCAAGCTGGTTATTGTCGTGTTAAAATCTCCTATTATAGTTTTATCTATCCTTATTAGAACCAATGTTTAATATTAATAAACCCAACGTTCTGCTTGTAAAAACTATATAATACTAATCAAAATATAATAGTCTGTTTCCAGTTGAGAACATGTACAATAATACTTTCTATAAGTAACCAAATCGATTGAGAAGCCTCTTACCGGATGTCAGACCTAGAACGACAAAATTCCATACTTAGCATTATTAGTAATTATGACCGTTTAAAGACACTACTATCGTACATTTTACAACCACTGCTTGCTTAAAATGTCCAATACATAACTGCAATAAGCAAGAGATGTCTTAAGTCCTTTATACTTAGTTCATCTGTTTATAGGAAGTTATTGAAAACGTGAAAGTCTTGCGTGTAATGCTTTAATAAATGGATAACAAACATTATTTTTTACTCCCTTCATTCCGATTTGACAATTGAATAGTAAATAGTTCACCATTTATCACGCTTATCAAACACGTCTTCTCCAACGTCTCTACTTGATTTGTTTCGGTAACAACTAGACATAAGGGATTGAATAAATTTTGGGCGAAAACCATAGTTAGGACACCTTGTTCACCGCCGCGTCCTGTAGCGTGAAATAAGGTAGTAAGCATTTACTACTCAGTTTAAGCAGCTTGAAGCAAACTCTAACACAACTTGAGCATAAACATACTAATCCAACGATCTCAACTTTCCCATCTCATGATACACACATGTTTATTAGCAGGCTCCTCCTGTAAATTCATTTAGTTGTCCGGCGGGACTGCCAGTCGGCCAATAGCGTAAACATACATGCGTACTAATCTAAATATTAAAATATCGAGGTATGGATGAGTACAGTAACTTTATTACGCTGCCAAAAAATATTTACTTTTCATGCGTGATGAATACTTCAATAATACCTTTGTCTTTTAGGAATGTTCTACTAACTTTTCATGGATGAATTTAAGAATTAATTAATATTAAGGTGTTTGTTACTTAGATCCTGATTGAAATAATAAAATCAGTTAACTTAAAACTGTCCTTGTCTTCCACTAAAAATAAGCGTCCTCTTACATGTTATTTATTGTTGCTTTCAAGTTTACATTTACTGTAATCATTGTTATAATTATTATTATTACATAAAAAATTGTTCTTTTTCTGGCAAAGAGTTTATCCAATAACATGTATTACTCTATTTAAAATATTAAGCAAAGCTGAATAGTATTTATGGACAAACGATAACCATAAAAACACGAATTTGAAATAAATATTTGGCAATAAACATTCATTACTAGACTATTACGTCAAATACATGTTGAGCCGAGGTACTATTTCAATTTGAATGCTTTTTTTAGTTGGTTTGCATGATAATGAAGTAGATGCATGTAAGCTACAATTGGCTTTCCTTATATCTAGTATTAATTCCCTATCCTTTCATCAAAATTTACCAATTCCTTTTTTAATATTTTTTATTGGCAATGGAGAATTTTGAGGGATTAACAGACAACTGAAATCTAGTTATCATATATTTATTTTCCTGAATGGCTTTCACGTTCCATATTTCTGACCAATATATGATTTTAAACACTTTAAAATGTCTTGCAAAGAACTTAATTTCTTCCTTCTTTAACGCTTTTAATTTTTAACATGGGTAAATATCTCGCTAGAACAAATATATACTGATATCGTCGTGGTGAACCAAAAATTTATGTTCATTTTCGTTTTAAGTTGTTAACATGGGGTTCAACTTCTATTTGAAAACGAAATAGTAAAGTTGATTTAATTCTATTAACGTTTCTTCGTGACATATTGTTTTTATGAAAATAGGTGATTCACTTGAGCAAATATATGACTCACCGCAAGTATTTACATGACTGATCAAGAATAAAAAAAGAAATAAAATTGTGAACGGTTATTGCATTCTAATAGAGTTAGTTTTATTTTGTCTATGATGGATAGTAATTTTACTATCTTAACCATGTAAAAAATAGAAAGACGTTATAGAATTATAAAAATTTTTACATTTCTAATTTTAAAATATTCCATAAATTTAATAACAACCTTTTTCAATCAGATATCTGAAATATTAGTTGTCCCAATACCTTCAGTTGATTCTTACATTGAAAATAGCACAGAGAGGAAACGTTACTTGCAATAATTTTAATATAATTGTTATAAGACTATATACTACTAAAGGAATTTTTACAGGATTTTAAAGATTCATATTATATTCATAATAAGTTACAAATTATTTATATCTTGGAGTTTTTCTTACTATGTGCTATAGAGGCAATTCCATATAGAAGAGAAGAAAGATACTCGCCCCCATTATGTATTTTTATATTTGGTTAGCTAAGATTCTATAACTTCAGAGTTAATATTTATTTATTGTTTTGGGCTGACACATTCATGATTATAAGTCTAGGATCCGAGAGCTTAATTTGCATTTTATTAGTATACAACATGATTTTACTTCAAGTCGATAGAAAAAACTTTTTATAAGACAGAAATCGACCGTCAGCCACTCTAGTTTGGGAGGGGGTTTGACACAGGAAGGTATTGAGAGGGATAATATATGAAATATGAAGTAGATAAAGATAACGTAAGCGTACCTTTAAATGATTAGCTGATAATAACTTTATATGTATTTATGTGTCTTAAGGCTGTTTTTTTACATATTATTTAATATTTTAATCATTTCATACACTCCCATACCAAACGCCACAAAAAGCTAGCGCGTCAATCTATTTCTTTATTTTTAAAAAACCACTATCAATTTCAATAAAAATCTGGTTGTACCTTGTACAGTTAAAATTAGCTCTCGGCTCCTTGAACGTAAGAGTTCACTTTACTATGAGTTATATCCGGAATACTTTTCCTTTTATGTATATTTTACGCTATTGGATTACGTTTCTTTTTTCAAGTTTTTAGTGATAATATTTTACATTAATACTTTTCTGCATAATATATAAGGGATCGTTAGTTTTCCTGAAACCAGATATTGTACGAATTACTATTTACTTGGTCGTTCACAAAAGGGTATCACAAACGTCTGCGTCACAAACAAAAGTTGTCATTTAAATATAAGTTGAGAAATCTCTCGTTAAGCCGCTTGCCACCATTTTGTTATTTTTATGAAACATTTAATATCTATAAAACTAGTTACTAGTTAACTAAAGAAACCGAATTTGGCACATAGCTTAAATATATAAGAGAAAAAAATTGAATTTTTTTCTTTAATATTAACAAAATTAAGTCTGTTAAAGAGTTTTAAAGTAAACATAAAAACCAGGCATGGTTACAAAATACTCGTTAAAAACTACTTAAGAATGTTATTATAATTCCAACTGCGCCTAAATAAATTCGTAATGCATAAGCAGGAATGATCATTTTAAAGATACTGTTGCACAAGCCTGGTGCAGAAAAAGTTTCACAGTTGAGAGGTATTAGTTGTTTTGTTGGTCCTAGCTTGTGCAAGCGTTAGCCGTGCTCGCTTATGCGATCACAGGTTTCGTTCGAAAAGGTACCAATTGGAATTGATATAACAAGTTTCAAAAAAGATGGTACCTGGTAAACCTTTTATAACTGATATTATACAGCTGATGCCTATAAAAACAAAATAATAATTTGTGAAAGGTATTCTTTTTAAATGCTTTGTTATTGAATTGAAGTTTATAATCAAAATTAATGTGCACATTTAATATTAATACTTGAATTAATTACATAGCATTTAAAGTTGTACATATATAAATTTACAAACAAAATAATTACAATATCAAACGCTCATAACTATAATGGAGAGTTAGGTTTGCCAAATAAAACGCGAAGGGCAAAAAATTAGTTATTTTGTTACTAAAAGTCAATTGTTACTTAATAAAACTTTACTGTATATCTACAGATTATCGATATATTGTAGAACAGTAATTTAGAAACAATGTTAACTTAAATCTAAATAGAAAGGATTTTCATAAGATTTTCCTTGTTGAGTTTTGAAAAGTAAGTAATAAATGAGGTTGTGATGTCTCACAAAAGTTATGTCGTTGTTGACACACAAGTTGTGACGAGTGACGAAAGCAAATGTGACGAAATGCCTAAACCCAGCCCCTGATGAAATTGTCTGCCGTTCCTAAAATTTTCCAACGGATTTCATTCATTTATGGTTATTTACACTGATAGTTTACTCCTCGTAGATATTAAATAGTACAAAAACATCTGAACTTTCATGAATGGAATTGTATTTTTACTTTTATATACATAAAAGGGGCTAACTGGAGCGAAAATTAAAGGATACCTTAGTTTAAAATCCATAATGTACTTACTAATTAAATATTATCTTATCCAAATACATATCAGTGCCTGTATTTTTAAACAGTGCCAAGATTTACCCAATCTTTATTTTTTGTACCTTTAACTAATTTAATGTATTTTGAAACCAGAATTAACAAATTATTGTTTTAGAAGCGTTACATAGAGGAAACTGTTATATTTTGTGTGTGTATAGCAAAATATAAAATAAATACTTCAAACACATTTTTCAATTAGAGCCACTTTAACTAGGTATATTTCATTCGTGTCTGGAGATCTTGCAAAACGAATTCTTCTCTTCAAAGATGGAGGAGAACTAGGATGATTTAGGGACTGTACCGAAAGGAGCACCAGTCTGTATTCTTAATATACTTGTACTAATGGTTTATACTACGATTTGTAATGCATCAGGTGTAATAAATTGAAAGTGGGATATTTTATTTTGATATAACTTCAATTATAGTTTGATATTTTAAAACTGTAACTGAATCACTAGGCTAGGACACGTACTTTACGTGATTAGGTCAGCATTGTACGGTTGGTTGCCTACACATCAATAAATCTAAAAATCCGCCTCTACTTGCTTTAAAGCGGACATGTGTTGATTTTCTTCTATGTGCTATTGCTCTTTCAAAAGTAAGCTTTATTATTTTAGGGCGCTTCTACTATAAGATAATTTTTAAAACCTTCAGGGCACATGAAGTAATTAGATATCTGGTAACACACAACAATACACTTTATTTTTAAATATAACGGCTAATTATTTTAAAAACCAAATGGTACATAAAATCAGAGGTCATTATTTAAGTAAGTAGGCTACCGTTTTTTAATGTACCAAGGGAACATTTACATATGAATTTAAGCTGTATCGCAGACTAGATTATGAACCTTCTATTCACTTATATACACAGTTAATATAAACATTTAAACATTTTTTCAAGCCATATCCTCATATCTTGGATCCCATCATCAAATATAAACTCTGCCACCTCACCGTTTTAAACCAGTTAGTAACTGTTTTTTTTTTCATCATATCATCATTTTCAATGCGTTCTCCAATAAGAAATTTACTTAAGTTTTAGAAAAAGCGATGAAAGTCTGATGGTGCTGTTCGCGCTGTACGCTGGATGATCCAGTAATTCCCAACGAACTTGTCCAGCTGCCCCTGTGTTATTGCCGTGACATGAAGCCAAGCATGAAGTAGAACGACGCTACAGAGCAGGCCTCGCCGGCGGTTGCGAACAGTGCGCCTAAGCTCCAATAACGTTTCCCAGTGTCTCTCTCCTTTTATTGTCATTTCTTGCGGCCTAATATATATAAAAAGTATGCCTTTACGGTCCAAAACACTGTGACCATGATTTGTCTTGTTGAAGGTTTTTGTTGGATTTTAGTGGCTTCATCGGGGAGTTTGGATGAGGCCCACTCACTGGGTCGATGTTTAGTCTCTGGGCTTTAGTAGGCAAACCACATCTTATCACCAGTCACAGTGTGAAACATCACTATCCTCGTGAAAGCACTCAAAATAGGATAAAGTATATACGGTACATATTCTTTTTTGTATCAAACTTTTTTCACCCATCTTGCACAACTTTTTTTCTAACGACGTTTTATCAGTAATAGTTTTATAAACTACAGACCTTAAACTTTTTGGAAATTTCTGATGAAATGTTTGATAGTAAAGCGCCAAATTTCCTAATCGAAATCTTCAAGTCTTCTTTCTTCACAGCAGGTTGTTCAGGTCGTTATTAGTCATGAACATTTATCCTTCCGTCCTTAAAACCCAAAAACTTTTCGCACATTTCCATTGTTCATTATATAACCTCACCGAAAAAGTTCCACAAGCTGCAGATTAATTTTAGCAGTAAGAACCAGTTTTGCAAGTAAAAACAAAATTACCAACCATATTTCACAATCGGCGGGGATTAATGATTGACTTGGCGATAAACAAACACAATATAACCACACAGCCAACATGAAAACGTAGTGGCAGGTGTAGTGGAGAAGAATCGGCCAAAAAATGGCTGACCGTCGATTGTACAGTAATAGCCAGTTAGTCTTACAATAAAAATATTTAAATGTTGTACAGTTGTATTGTGTTTATTTTATTTCAAAGTAATGTATAGTTTAAGAAGACATAAACTTCCTTAGAGGGCTATACATTTCAGGATGCATTTGGAAATGTTATATAGAAAATAGCAAATCTTAGATATGGTAGTGGTGAACACATGATGTAACATAATATTTTTAATAGTAACTCAAATAAAAACTGTACATTATTGACTTAACAAAAATGATCTATGTTATCTTTCTTGATATGCAGATTAATTGAGAACAATTTTAATATGCTTGTTTCTTATACATTTTTACCAATAAATTCAAGAAGTAAAGTAAACGTCAAAAAGTATTATCCTCTTCATCAATATATTGAATGTAGGTTTAGTCTCTCAGAAATATAGTGAGAGTGTATAATTGGTACACTTATGAAGACTTCCATACAAAGGTTACTTATCATATTTATCTAATCAATATATTATTTTTACTATTTAAAATTCTTAATCCATAAAATAACGTTACATCAATATATTTCACAGTTATTGCTTTCTTAGCCATTTATTCAGATGATCTTTATTTTTAAAGAAATAAGATCTGTTTTTAACATTGAAATTTATTTGTGATCACTTTATTTCAAATATTTAAGGATTGGTCAATATTTTAATCTTACTAGGTATTCAAGATAACAAACATGACTAGAGTGGTGCATATTGAAATTTTGCTTAAGTTTTGATGGGTATTTTATAATGTTTTATTAAGGCAATACTACATTGAATAATTATACCTATAAGTCAAACAGAGACAGAGATAAAACTGCAGTTAAAAACATATTTTGTACAAAGCTGTTACTTTGAACAGAACATAAATGGTGTTCAAAGTGTACTAACATGTAATCCCTACTGGAAAAACAAATAAGTAGTAGTAGTAGTACTGCGTAGTAGTAGTAGTAGTCTAGTGATATAAGTCTACAATATTGTTTCATACTTCTAGTATTGTATTTACGAGTAGAGAGCAAAATTCCTCTCACGTGAGAACGTCTGTGTTTACTTAAACTGGATCGCTTGATGTAAATGGATTTAGCATTTCTATCCAGCTTCACATAAAAAACGACCGTTTATAAAAATGTAATTATATTGTACTAGACTATTTTGACGCAGAAAACTAATTACTAAATGAAGATATCGACCGGATTTGGAATCAGTTTATGTTTACTAGCAGTTACTGTGGTTCACACGGCAATATTATTGGCTTTTCACAAGTATTAGACCTTCAGGTTTAATGACATCCAGGGGGAAAATTATTTCTAACCAATGAATTATAATGTAGAGTTTCCCACTCCCGTTAACAGAATTTCGATACTTGACCTATAAGTATTTTATAGCTAAAGTTATATTATAATACGAATTTGAAGTTTTTTAAACGAACACCATTTATATATATATATATATCCTACATCAATTTTCGTTTGCCTTGTTTGTTGCGATGAAGAAAATACGTCAAAAAGTATATTTATGCCCATTTTTATTTATTTCATTCTTTCGTTCCCGATGAAGGAAATATTTATATATATATATATATATATATATATATTATATATATATTTATATATATTAAAATAGCGTGCTTGAAAAGTATGGGTACGGCTTAATATTTTAAAAACCATGGGAGATAACATCTATAAACTTTGCACAGTATCTATGGCTATGTAAACTATTTTTCCTTGCTGTTACCATGACATGCCAACCATGGGGGGACGGCCCACAGAGGAATACATGGAAATCTTAAATTGAAGCATGGGTCGAGTGATACCTCATTTGAAAGAGCTCACTTAGTAGAGTTGAATCCCGCAAACCGCATCTCAAAAGGTTTATCCAATCAGAAATGGCGGGTTGTTTTAGGTACACATTGTGAAGTACATTATGCGCTAGCCATTTCTGACTGGATCGTCGTATTCTGATGCGGTTGGCGGCGTTTCACTCTACTAACCAATTTTTTTTCACTGAATTTTGTTTTTAATTAGCAAATTACGTCATAAATTTTATAACACAATAAATTAAAACTAAAAAAACATCGGTATTTATTGTGTTATAAATTTATGACATAATTTGCTAATTAAAAAAAAGTCAGTGAAAAACACATTGGTTAGTAGATTGAAACGCCGCCAACCGCATCAGAATACGACGATCCAGTCAGAAATGGCCAGCGCATAATGTACATTCACAATGTGTACCTAAAAACAACCCGCCATTTCTGATTGGATAAACCTTTTGAGATGCGATTTGCGGCATTCAACTCTACTATGTGAGCTCTTTTCAAATGAGGTATCACTCGACCCACGCTTCAATTTAAGATTTCCATGTTTTCCTCTGTGGGCCGTTCCCCCCCATGGTTGGCATGTCATGGTAACAGCAAGGAAAAATAGTTTACATAGCCATATGACACTGTGGCAAAGTTTATAGATGTTATCTCCTATGGTTTTTATAAATATTTAAGCTACGTACCCATACTTTTCAAACACCCTGTATATATACCATCAGATCAGAGAAGCCTGTCAAAAGACGACTAAAATGGATTTTATAAAAGTTTTTTAATTTATAGTCTTGTTACATAACTTGATATCCAATACTTAATATTAGCCAAAGTTATACATTTAAAAGTACATTAACAATGAAAATATGCACGTGTATACGTTATTAACTGAAAAAATTCTTTCTTTGTTTTAAATATTTAGAGCTGGAATAGGTTCATTAGTTAATACGGAAAGTCCAGCTCACTTTTTATATAACAGGTTTCTTGCTGCCGCTTCAAAGGCAGTCTTTGGATTCATATTCTGACCATCTTATGTATTAGGAAATTTTATAAGGTTAGGTTAGTCCTTACCTTATGCCTTATGCCTTAAATCTAAAAACTGCGTAAAAACTAATAACGTATGAATTTACGTGCATCCAATGTATGAGGTCATTTACTATTTCAGAATGAAGTAAGTTCAAATTCCACAGACTATCTACGTGGTAATTTACAGTTGTTGTTTCCTTGTGCCGTATAAGCCAATTTCCACAACTACAAATTCTATTCTATACTGATACAACTTATAATTTCTCAACAATAATTTTAAGACGATATAAACCCTTCCGATTTGGATCTTGTAGTACAGGTTTTCAATGGGAAACTTCAAAACAGTGGAGACCTCTTGATAAGGGAAGTCATACCAACAGTATGACAATTCTATCTAATGACCTTGATCTATGGTGGATGTGTTTGTTCCTACAAAGTAGATTTTTGTCATTTGATTGTAGTGGAAAGTTAGATTCGAGACATTTCAGTCAATAACTCTCTAAAGGGGCAGTTACTGTTGGAAAGGAACATATACGACTAGTATGAAACATTTCCGGGAAAGGTCTAAATTTACACACTATAAATAGAAAAAATTTAAAACTGTGGTTAAATTAAGTTAAGCATGTGATTTTACTGTCATAAAGAATGCTTATTCTAAACAATTGATTACATGAATCAGCCTTTTTCAATTAATATTTAGGAACTTCAGAGAAAAAGATGGTATATTTTTGCTACTATATAGACCAGTGAGGTGTAGCCCTAAGAGATTTTCGAAATAAGAATTTTGGCATGTATTTATAACAGGGAAACATTAGAATGTCTATTTTGTATGTAGTAATTTGTATTAGTACGACGAATGCTGCACAAAAGATGATGCTAATGAGGGCTTCGTAACCTCTCTAAATTAAATTACTTGTACTGGTGCTTTCCTAAAAAGTACTTACCAGGCGTACTCCTTAACAGGACGGTTTTCAAAAACATGTAAATGAGAACGAATGTATGTTACATAAACATCAGTTTTGAATTGAAATGACTGCATTGTAAAAAATATTTCAAATGTATGAGTGTACTCCTAAAAGTATTTCAAAGTGACGTTTCAATCCTTGATTCTTGGGGTTGATCCAAAAACGTACCGTCTCTTCTTTTTGAAGACATTAATTTCTAAAAGATTCCCCGAACATGAAATAAACACTACATTCATCCATCACGAGAACCGGTATAAATGTTACAAACGACCACCGCGAACACAAGCAACAAGATGTCGACCTCTATTTGCTCCAGCAGAGGACGCGGACTTGATTTGAGGTCCGGTCATTTGTAAGTCACCTACACGGTGCAAGGTGGGAGGAGTCACCGAGTCGTAATAGCGCGTAAGTGACATTAATATGAGTCCGCACGTCTATAATCAAAAAAGAATAAGATGATGATAACTTCAGTTTCACTTTCCAGACTGACACGTTTTTTGTAAGTCTTGAAGCGTAATAAAACGTTTCACGTTGAAAGATCTAATTGTCATTCTTGAACGTGTATCCTGAGTCGCTTAACCACGGTGTACGCTACATTATTTTGACACATGAAAATCCTTATTCATTGTCTGACGGTTTCACGTTATATTTTTTAATCTAAATGCGAAATTAATCTGGTGTACAGAAATGTAAAAAAACCATATCATACTATTTCTTACAATAATTTGTATTAATATAAATCACTTCCCTTAAGACCTTTAGAACGATGTGGGAGCTTTTTAAGCCACAGAGTGGATAATAATACTTTTCATAATTTTTTTTAACGCATTATTGACGTGTACAAGAATATTTTATACCATTTACTATACCAATAGACTTTAAATGGCCTTTAATTCATATTTCATGATAATTTATATTATATTTATTTGTGTTTAGTATTCCTCAGTTTTTAACACCATTTACAAAATCTCCCTTCAAATATCTTTATTTGGAAAGTTAAAATTAAAATATGAAATTAGAGCTATACAGTATCTAATACATAGTTATCTCTTTTGATAATTACATATATATGTAAGGGAGTGTAATGTGTATGTAATAAATATATGCATATAATATATAAGGTTTATATACCATTTATACAAATTTAATGAATGTTATATATATATATATATATATATGAATGTATATATATATATATATATATATAAATAATTTTAAAAGAGTAGTTTTAATAGACATATCTAATCCTGTAAATTCTAGTGAGAGTATATAGATTTACCTTTGCTCAATTAGAATTCAATGATTTTTTAATAAAAGATACTATATATATATTTCGAAGAAAAAATTTTACTTCTATCGCACGTGGTGAGTCTTATTTAGTTAAATAAATAAAATAACATACAAATTTATCCATTAGAGAAAACGAAAGTGCCATCAATGTTTGTTTATGAAAATAACCAATAAATTACATTATATATGACATCTTAAAGCTTCCTTACTTGTTTCTTGTTTTTATAGAGCCCTTTATGTTCATTTATATATATATATATATATATATATATATATATATATAAATAGAGTGAAATGCTGCTAATTTGTGCCTTCCATGGATGGTTTAGAGGATGATGGTATTAGAAGAATCTGTTTCGGTTGTTTTTCTATAAATTTCTAATGAGTGGTTTCCATTATGATTAAAAATGCTTATATCAAGAAAGTTAATTTTGACTTTTTGGATTTCGTTTTGAAAACTTAATTGTTGGGGATATAGAAATGAGGAATGTTAAAAACTCGGTCTGCTTGCTTCTCATCTCCTTTGAAAAGACATAAAGATATCATCAACATATCTAAACCAGTAAATTATTTTACCTTTAAATGGATTAGTTACCACTCATTAATTTGGTTGTTTTTCTAAATTTTGGCATTTATTATATATTTGCAAGAAGGCCTGAAAGAGGAGATCCAATTGCCAACCCATCTTCTAGTTTGTAAAAGTCCTTTTTGTATTGAAAATAATTTTGATTAACAGTAGATTTTTTTCAATGATAAAATATCGTCAATTTTCATTCATTGACTGTATTTTATTAGATTATCTTTTAGAGTTTGAAATTGTTTCTTGTTTTGGAATGTTCGAGTACATGTTGTTAACATCAAAGGAAATGAAAGAACGAGTTTAATGGAATTTGAATGTCTTTAATTTGATTTGCCAGATTACTTGAATTTAATACACTGAAATTTTCTTCAAAATGCATGTTGGTTTTTATTTTGTTATTGAAAAATTTACATACCTTGTAAGTAGGAGCGTTACGAAAATTGGACTACTGGTTCTAATTGGAATATCGGTTTATGAGTCTTTGGTTGACATTTTAGTGTAGGAGCTTATGGATTTGTCATTTTGAGTTGGTATTGCTCTGCTTTTGTTAAACTTTTGCATTTAGTTTATTGTGGAATTTATAAGTTTTGTGTATTCTTGGGTTGGGTCTTTTTTAATTTTTTAAGATTGTTGCTGTCAATGAATGTTTCAATCTTTCGTTGATATGTTTGGCTGTCGATATATTACTACTGTATTCCCTTTGTCGGCCTTTGATATTATACAGTTTTATCTTTTAGTTTTCTTGAGATGGACGATACTAATTTCATATCATTATTTTGACTTTTTAATTAATTTGGGTATTTGTAATTTTAAATTACTTTTGTTTAGTTCATGGACAAGATTATATCGGAAAGGTTCTTGGAGTTCTGATTCTGTTTTATTTATGGCTGTTTCTAAAGTTGATTAGGTCATCTTTGATTATTGGTATATTTTGATCCAGATTTATATTATATTTGAGGGATTTATCTAATAGTGCCATCTCATCACCATAAAATTGGATAGATGATAATTTTTTAATTCTTGGACAGAAATCTTGATTATCATGCAATGTCTAGTGTTTTGAATAATTGTCTTCCTGTGAGATAAAATTATTTATCTTCTTAAGATGAACTTGCTTTTTCTTCATGATGATGGTTTTGATCCAAATTATTATATGCAAAAATGAAATATAATGAACATATCAATCGAAGAAATAAAAACAGAAATTAAATTAACATTACACCAAGAAAAGCATTGAAGAAATTGATATTAATACACAGCAGATGGATCAAAACCATCTGTTAACATCTGTTTAAAATAGTCGACAGGTGTATATTTATTTGTTTTGTTTATGATTTAGTTAGAGGTTAATGTTAACACTGAAGATGGTTTATACCAGAAACACGTGTCTGAAATAAAAGAATTTTAAAAGGGATTTAGTTTCCGATTTATTATTCTAACATAAAGATAACCCTATAATGTGGAGTTCATAACCATTATATTATATATTATATATATATATATGTATTATGTATATATATGTAGTATATATATATAATAAATCAGTATATTTTATTTGTTTTGTTTATTATTATTTAGTTAGAGGTTAATGTTCACAGTGTAGATGGTTTATACCGTAACACGTGTCTGAAATAAAAGAATTTTTAAAGGATTTTCGTTTCTGATTTATTATTCTATATATATTATGAATATATATATTTAGAATAATAAATCAGAAACGAAAATCCTTTAAAAATTCTTTAATTTAAAACTTTTTTGATGCCTATTATTCATTATATCACTTATTTCCTTCGATAGCTCATCTCTGATTGAAATATAAGTTTGTCAGATGTAACTTTATTTTTTAACGTACCATGTTTATACTATATATACTTTAAGTTAATATTCAATATTTTATAACGTAAACGCTTAGATAATCCAACTCTTAAAATTCTCCTCCCGGATATTATTTTAATATATATATATTAAATTATAAATACATATATATATATATTTATTTATATTATATATATATATATATGTATTTATATTTAATATATATATATATTAAAATAATATCCGGGAGTGAGAATTTTAAGAGTTGGATTATCTAAGCGTTTACGTTATTAAAATATTGAATATTAACTTAAAGTAGTATATAGTATAACATGGTACGTTAAAAAATAAAGTTACATCTGACAAACTTATATTTCAAATCAGAGATGAGCTATCGAAGGAAATAAGTGATATAATGAATAATAGGCATCAAAAAGTTTTAAATTTACTTTTAGTCTACACTTTTAATACATTTTAACATTGAAACTATTTAGGAAGTAAGGTTTTAATGAACCAAATGTGGCTGGGTTAACAAGTCGCAAATCATTTACGATGTGTCTAAAGACAACGCAAATACAATTACAAGGACAAAAATTGATCTATTTAACAAAATATATCTTTATAAAGTTAAATCAATTAGATATATCAGCATTTAAACAAGCGTCTCTATTCTTGGTAACTAATTTTATCGAAATGACTTGACATTATTGTAAGTGTTCATCAATGTTGGCTTTAATGAAGCAGAAACACAACTGATTAAAGCAATATCGTAAGAGTAGATCCCTAAACAACTTAATAATGTGTATCCTGATTGGATGTTGTAGAACTTTATGTTCTTTCTAATTTTGTAGGCTGACAAAGAACTAAATTCCGTTCTGATAGCACAACTAATTAATATAAAACTCGTAACTGAAGAATTGTATGATACTGTTCCGAGTTACTTCTGATTGTTCGCATCGACATTACAATCGCATCGACCAACTGATGTCAGAGGTGAGCAGATTGAAGATTGAAGCGCTACAGAGGCAGCGAGCGTTAGATGATCTTGCTCAGTACCAGCGGCGTAACAGCCTCAGGCTCTTCGTGTACCTGAGTCTCCGGGGAAGATACGGACGCTTTGGCTCTGGATGTCTTCTCAGTGAGAAGCTGGGGGTCAAAATTGAACTTCAGAACATTTGCCGTTCCCATAGGGTTGGCCGTGTACAACACTTAGGCGCCGAAGCAGAAAAGAAACCGCGTCCCATCTTAGTAGAATTCACCAGCTACAGACAGCGGAGGGAGGTGTACTCGAACAAGAAAAAACTCAAAGGAACAAGAATAACAATACGGGAGGACCTCACTGCTGCCAGGATGGAGACGCTCAAGAGGGCCACTGAAAAATTTGGGCCTAGGAGTGTCTAGACTCTTGATGGCAGGGTTTTCTGGGTTGACAGGGATGGACAAAAGAGAGTTGCCACGTCTGTGGATGATATTCCTTCAGCTTAGAAGCTCCATACAAAAAACTCACATATATTTTATATTTTGATTTAAATTGTATTGTTTGTTTCATTTATTTTTTTAATGTAATGTGGTCAGTGTAATGTGGTATTGATGAAAATTTTTATTTTTCTTATTATTTTTTATTTATTTATTTCTTTAAATTAATATAACAAGTTATAGCTAGTACTAATTTTACTGTTTATTTATACTTACATTATATTTCTAAATTTATTTTTACTACTTACTTATATTTGCATTGATTTAAATTGCAATTACTTACTGACCTAATTGATCAAATTTATATAATGTTCTGAACCCCTGGAAACTTTAAATATAATTTTCTTTCTTCTACACAAATGAGCTTAGAGCTTAAAAGTGCCTATAGATCATCATTGTTATGATCGTTAGTTATAAAAAAAATTGTTTGTTTTTTCTTATGTATATATCTATTTCTAGAATCTGTTTTTTATTACATGTTGTATGAATGTAAGTGTGAGTGTGTGCGTGTACAGGAGCTCCTGCCGGTTCAGCTTGTGTGCGGTTGCCTGGTCGGCCGTGTCCCGCCGATGCTACCAGCGGATCCATTTTAGCGGGTTCGCGCGGTGACGACCGCGGTCCTGGGCCGGCACTCTCTTCCCTTCCTTTAAACGTGATCTCCACAGCTCAACTCCTGTCCTCAAACATTGTCTCCTTATCACAAACTTTTTTAAAGCTGCTCATAGTAACGCTCAATCACTGCCTGGACATATAGACGAAATCAGCAGAAATTTTTCGGCCTCAAACATTTGACATTATTGGCGTATCAGAATCATGGCTTAAGCCTAGTGTTTTGTCAATGTGAGGTGGCCCTCTCAAACTGGCTATATGCTGCTAAGAAATGATAGAATTCTAAAGATTGGTGGCGGTGTCGCGGTTTATGTCAGAGAGGGTCTGAGGTGTAGGCTTTTGTCCGCATCTTCCTCTGAATACTCGGCCAGGCCTGAGTTCATGTTCATTGAAATTGGTTTATCTGTGTCGGATGTCCTATTGATCGGTGTGTGCTATCGGCCTCCCAGAATAGGTCATCTGATAGACTTTGAAAATGCTCTCATTACACCACCTGCCTGGCTACAGTCGAGTCTTGATCATGGGTGACTTTAACACAAACTTACTAAAAAAGACAGATTATAATACTAGGCAACTGATAACAATGTTCGACTTCTACTAACATGACTATACTGCCACTAGCCCCGACACATCACACTGCCGAGTCAGACACCCTTCTGGAACCTTCTAGTTGTTACTGACCCCTCTGACGTGACGCATCTAGGGCAGCTTCCAATTCCAGCAGTTTCACGTCACGATCTTGTGTACTGTGTTATCAAGGTCAAAGTTCCAAAGCCAAAAGTAAAATTTATTAAATACAGAGATTTTAAAAGTATGGACGAAGTCTCTTTTATGTATGATGTTTATTCGACCCCATGCAGAATCTACAGACATTGCAATCTGTCGATGACATGGTTGAAGCTTTTAACACCACCATTCTGGGGTCTATACGATAAACATGCACCAGTTGTTACCAAACGCAATAACAAAGCGGCGTCCAGTGCCTTGGATCACGTGTGAAATTCTTAGCTTGATGGCCTCAACGTGATTCCCTGTATAGGAGAGCTCGTCGAGCTAGTGACCCGTTTTAATAGTTCAATATCGACAAATTAGAAATAGAGTTAAACAACTTCTACGAAATTCCAGATTGAGATACACGCGTAAACTGTTTGAAAAGAAACAGTCATCTAGCGATTTGTGGCGCAATGTTAGAAAACTTGGTTTGGGCAAAGACCGCGCTTCTCCTCCGATCCAATTACCCTTAAATGATCTTAATGACTATTTTGTTTCTTGTTGTCAGACTGTCAATACAAACCAAGTTACGGATTATGCCTAAAGAACTTCTAAATATGCCTATCAATCGGCACGAAAATGACAAATTTACTTTCAAACCTGTAATACAATCAGACGTTTTGAAAGCCATTCGCACGCTATTGGCAAGTCAACTGCCTTGAAGGGATCTGACGGCATAAAAATTCAATTATAAAAAACATTTCTTCCTATTTTGCAACCCTTCCAATAATCAGCAATACAATTATTCAACATGTCACGTGAGACAGCGGTATTTTCCCTTCACTTTGGAAGTTCTGCTATTGTGCCGCCCATTGTAACAAATGACTCAGTGTCCAACATCTTTGCCCAAGAATTCAGTTACACAGATATAGCTATCCTGCGCATGCGTCTTATCCAAGGGCCTTTGAAAAAATTGTGCACTGCCAGGATAGTACTTGTATAGTATTTAACACGAAATAACGTTCGTTTCAGGAGGAGGTTCGCTAAATTATTAAAAATCCGGATTTCGAACAAGTGGACATGAGTACTGAAACTGCCCATTTACTGAAAGTCCACTGATCGATATTACAGATTCGCCTAATGGACCAAAAACTAAGCCACAATACTGACACTCTTTTGGATTTTTCTAAGGCTTTTGATTGTTGTAAACTAGCAGACATCACTATTGGCTAAAGTTTTTTTCCTTATTGCTGAGAATAATTGGTTTTTCAGAAAAATGTTGGCCTGCTATCGGCTGAGGTCTTCTTATCTGAGCTCTGGCTAGAAGGCGAGTTGCTGTACAATAGTAGGGTGACATATACGATCCTGACTGGAGTTCTGAGTGTTGAGTGGCTGGTGTTCCTCAAGGTTTCCATACCTGGTCCTCTTCGTATGTTTTGTGATTAGTCTACGTTAATGACTTTAGAGCACTGGTACTCGGTACACTGCAAGTAACAGTGTATCATGCCGATGACCTCCGAGATATATCTCCATAGGTTGTAATATACACTCAAATCGCATGATGGCATTACCATGATCAACTACTGACATTAAAAAACTGTACTGCGATAAGCGGGGGAATAGACGGGGACATGGAAACTAAAAACCTAAAAGTGCGACTAGTAAACACTGGAGGGCTTCAAACTAAACCACGACAAAACTAAACAATATTTGTGAGTATTCTCATTACCGCTCTCTGTATCTTTGATCGATGTTTCTACATCTATTACGTATAGTTACTCGTGACATGGAACTGTCACTACCATTGATCTACGATTAAAGTTAGGAACTTAGGGCTGACAATAAACTGTACCTTCCTTCTATTATTCTAGCTGGACTGATGGCGAGTGACAGGAAGACCTGTAAGGAAAGTTTTTGCCATCAATGCCATTCACTGAAAAAGCTGCCAGTTGAGGATGAACAAGAGACGGTGTCAAGTTGAGGTTTTAAGCGAGGGTTCGGGGAGGTACAGGGAGGTTGGTTTTGTTGCCACTTCACATAAAACTGATTGTTGCCTGTTTAAAGTAGCTCATAACTGCCCTCCACTTTTCTTTACTGTAACAGTGTACATGAGACGACATGATGTGGCTTATATGGTTGGCTCGTTGAAAAATCATCTCCCCCCCCGTGAAGGAGAACCCAAACATTATTGTATGAGATTATGCATGTTGACATCTTCAGGATGAGATGAACAATAATAGACACTTTCCTATTATATTATTTCAAAGATTTTGATAGTTGAATGACTTCAGATCAATAAAAATCCGTTAACATTGTCCCATTCAATTGTTAAATTCCTGGCTTTCCAATATTATTTCTTAATACGATTTCCCAATTTGTCTCTCAAAGTGGTGGTGGGTAGAACTCGCCTCTCGGACTTCGTCTTGGTGCTACCGCATGCCGCTTTGCCAGAACAGAAACACCTGCCCTGTATATGGACAATGCTCTCTTTGTTGTCCAGTATCGGTCATGTCGTCTTGTGGAATTTCCTTCCTTCGTTAGTATAAACACCCTTGGAGAGTTCCCGTCCTCGCGTTCGTGGCGTCGCAACCACACTAGAGGGAGCACATATCTCTTCCCACCCCCCCCCCATTGGGGCGGGATGGTTGCGGGCGGTGGTCTGGCCATAAGCGGTTCTCTTCGTTGGAGCCCTAGGTTTGCACTGGCCATGAGTATAGAGTTGTGGCAGACGTGTCGTGCTTAAGTGAGTAGGTTTTGAGGGTTTAGGCGGTGACAGTAATTGTGTGTTTCTTCTATAATGTACCATTAGTATTACAAGTTGTATATTATTTTTGCGTAGTGAGTAATTGTGATTTAGTAAATAGTGTTTTATATACCTTATTTATCCGTTATATCACATTTTGTTTCTATTATTATATTCTGTAAATAAAGTGTGCTGAGCTTTTTTAGGTCATATCGAAAATGTTTAATCGAATACAATATTTAGTTTTATTATTTATTTAGAAATGCAAAATATTTTATTAGTTCTTGAGTTGGTGTGGATATGAGGTTAAATGTAAGAAAGGGCCTCGATTGAGGTGCCCATAATCCAATTTTTTTGTTTTTTTCGGCCTTCTCAAATAAGAGAAATATGTTCATTTCATTTCATTTCATTTCGATTGTTACGGTCGATTCAGTTATACGATATCAGCGCACAACTCAATAATGATTCTATTATGAGGAAAACTTTTTGCCTTACATGATTATGTAAGCCTTCTACTAACGTATACAGATTGACCAGCTACTTACCCCCCACGGCGTATCAACAATTTTCCACCTTCATAGGTATTTTAAAATCTAAATATAATCCGCTATGGAGCTAGACCTTAATGTAACATTAATTGGACCAGTCCAATTGTTTGTATGTTTTAAATGTAAACAAAAAGTATAGTTCATAGTCTTTGCTGTTATATATTTCCAAACTAGCAAGTATTTGAGCTGCCGGCTTTGTCATGCCACGCTGGGACCTCAATGTATTCAATAACGATTAGGCCATAACCTATTTATATTAACCATAATGAAAAATCCTGTAAGATGACTGATTTTTCAACTGGAAAAACTGGCTTATCCCAATACAATTGAGAAATTTTAAGATTTATGTTAATATGTTTAAAAATCTCATTTTAGTATAGCACTTGCAAGGATTAGAGCACGAGCAAAGAAAACAATGATAATTGTTCCAATAAAAATACAGAATACGTGTATCTGCGAGTATAAAATATAACTCTTTACTTCGTATAATAGTTTAATTTCATGAAATTATCCGTTTAGTATAAATAGTTAAACCACTTTTTTTTTTTTTTTTTCCTTATTTTTTTTTTTATTTTACTTTTCCTTTTTTTCCCCTTTTCTTCCCACAAACACCCCCCCAAAAAAAAAAACAAACCCCCATTTTTTTTTTTTTATTTTCAACATTTTTTTTTTTTTTATTCTTCTTTTTCTTTTTCTCCTTTTTTACCCTTCCTTTTTTTTTTCTTTTTTTCCATCGCAAATAAAAGTATTTAACAGAGTGAATAAATTCTGTTACAATTGACTGATAATAACTACTTTGCCTACCCTTATTATTGCCGTGACACTGACTTCCCTCCTTCTGGTTAAGTATATTTGACCTTTATTGCTTGTGCCGCTAAATAGCGGTTTATAGAGAATATGTAACCTGCCGTGTAGTATCTAATGAGATACAGTTGCATTTGGTCTATATTCAATATTAAGTATTACCAATACGGGTTTTGTATCTAGAGCGATTAGTAGATATACCGATGCTTGGTTTTGAGCCTTCATAATGCTACGACTCTATAAAACTGATTATTACACTTTTTTTTTAGCCGACACTCTAAAATGAATTGAATAAACTATATATAAGTGACAAGACACGGAACAGCCGACCTGATATTTTCAAATAGGAATAGATTCATAATCAAAATAGGATTTATTAAAATTTACAAGCGCTATAAAAATACTATGTTGTACAGACGCCGATTACTTGTACAATACCATTGAATATTATAGTTTGCTTGACATTAGGAACTCATTTCTTAAGGACTATCGTAGCCTGGTTGCCGAAGGACGATGAAATAGGACTATGCTGCGGGCCAATATAGTTTCGTGTGACCAGAATTAATAGTTACGTCGACAATAATAGTTGTCTTATACGTCTCACTACTCCGTATATTTATGTTAGATCAATATGGCTGGTTATTTCAGCTAACACAATCTCTGTAAATTTTTTGCTTATATTTAATCAGTTGGGAAATTGTTATTATAACAAACTGAGAGAAAAATGCATATGTATAAAGGTTGACTTTAACTGGAGCCCTTTCAACAGTTAACTGAGTGATGATGATTGGAAACGAAAAAAACCTGCGACGGCCAGACATCTACATACACGTAATAAAAATGATCGTGTTAATAAAAATAAAATTAATATTACCTAACTATTTCATATTCCAGTGTTCGAGATGCTAAGCGATGGTCTATAAATCGAGATTTGATACACCAACTTTGATAACGTTTTTGCATAGTATTGTGCTCCATACCGAATTTATATTAATTTTGCATTGTATAAGATATGTACGTGCAATAACGCAATACTAAAAGTATTTTATTTAAAATATAACTTATGATAGATATTAAATATGTATGAAAATTGTGATATAAAGTGTGTACAAATTTTAATATAATAACTAAAAAAAATAATTTGCAGAGTCTTGGAATAAAAATTAAAATGTTTTAAGGGACTTAAATGGTTTCACCTTATTTCAATGTAAATCAATAATTCAGGAAAACATTTAGTCCGTCTGTAGGTTTAAACATTTTTTTTAATCGTCTAGGAGTTATGGCAATTTTCGCAAATACTTGGTGGGTTTGAGTAAATTCGTTTTATCAATTAAATTTACCGGAAAAGCAAGCATTTAACTTGTTTTGTTACACACTTCGAATCCTACGAAATTAACCGTGTACGTATTGGTTTACACTTGGGAAGCGAACAATGAGCGATTATTAAATAATAGTGTTGAGGTGTAAATTTCAGATGCTCTTAAATTATGTAGATGGACATTAATAATACTTAGTAAAAGTTTACCAGAGCTTATAGAACATGTCAGAGGTGTTGTGGACGAGGCTGGCCAAACATGGACTACAGTTATCCCGAATAGGTGGTGCTTTGCATGTAAAGAGATCAAGTTGATTAGGTCACCTAATCTCTAAGGACGAGATAAGAGATCGACCCGGATAGAAACTTCGGCCAATTAAAAGATGCGAGAGAGCACATAAGGACGCAAAAGGCGTAAGGAAGATTTACTTGAGCGGTGAGTTATTTCGCAAAATTTTTTTATACCAAATTATGACAGGGGACATGGCAGCATGCTTGAACGAATTATGAAAAAAGAATAGGAAAATTTTGAGAGGGTCAGGAGTGCCAGGAGAGCTTCAACAGCTTAAAGGAAAGTGTAATTCACCCACGGTATTACATAATACCAGATTATAAAAAGCCATTTATCCTATGAACGGATGCCGGTTGACAAGCCTGCAGGAAGTTGTTAATTGCAGGAAATAGAAGGTGAGAATAAAAACCAGTGGCTTATTATTCAAAAAAAAATTTAATGAGTTCAGAACAAGAAACTTGTCTGTGTACCAATAGGAGAGCACTGGCAGTGGTATAGCGGCAATAAACAAATTCGCAGTTACCTAGAAAGTTAGACCTTTTACGCTACTAACGGAAAATCTAGTACCCTCGTAGGGTGCCCGGGGGGGGGGTGGGACTAGGTAATTTCAGGAAATGGAAGTTAGGTAGGTGGGCAGCTACAATTTTGGAGCTACCGTTTAAAATTAAAAACATTTTAAATCGGAAGACACTGCTGGGGTGGCAACGACTATTTTTCTAGATTATTCGAATGTAGAGATAAAATGGAAAGTGTGGAGGAAATTGAAGATACCAGTACGGCTATACAAAATGATAGTGTAACAGACAATAGTTATAAGAGTAGCAATTAAGGAAGAAAAATGTATATAATGTATTAGTAAATAGCATAGGTAATTTTCCGCTTGCTTATACGGACTTAAGGTTCATCAACCCAGGACAATGTTAATACGGAAATATTTATAGTAGTATAATAGGTGGTACTAAACTCGGAAAAAATATCTTCTGTGTAAGGGAATAGTATGTATAGAAGTAAGCTCTTACTAGTAAGCCAAAGATATGTCTCTACCAGAACATTTAGTAGATATGGTGTTTAAATATTATGATGAATCGGAAATCGAGAGCAATGGGATATTAAAACAACCAGAAAGATATGCGATTTATTTTTATCATGCGGTTCTTGCCGGGCTGATAAAAAGACAAAGTAAAAAATGTGTGAAGTTTGTGCGTTAGACGAAAGACCGTAAGGTATTCGTGGCAACTAATTTCTGGTGTATCAGCTAGCCCATGGATAAATTGTATAATAGACATTTATTGGTCATTAACCAGTCTTCGCTTAATGGAAAACAATATCATCCTGATTGTACTGACGACCATTCAAAATGGTTATTTTTAAGCGCAATTCAGGAGCGAAAAGTAAATCCATATTAAAGGTGTTGGAAGGAAGTGAAATTTTTTAAAAATTTGCATTATTGCAAGTATAGGTCGGACCAATGCACAAGTGTTTTAGAAAGTGTCGGAATTAAAAAACTATTTTATTCGCCCGAGGTAATTCTACCAATCTATTTGTTTAATGACATTTGTACCACAGGGAAACAAAAGTGAACGTTCAGTTGAGGACTGTAAAACTAATGTTAAAAATTTTACTTTAATTTCCGATTACAAAACTAAGTGGGGACACCAAATTAATCTGAATTGCAATAGCAATAAATTGTGCAGGACACGGAAGCTACTAAAAAATCACCATACCAGAAATTTATGTTGGAAATAGGCCTATTTGGTACTGACCCAATAGTGGAACATTAGTGATTATTGGACTGTGATGTGTCAAAGCCGGATTAATTTGGATAGATTCCAAAGAAAGTGTTAAACTTAAAAAAAGTCTATTTCAGCTAACAGGAAGAGGGCAGTCTTCGAGTGGAGAGAAGAGCGTCCAGACGTTGTCATGTTTAGAAGCGATAGTACTTCCTCTAATCATTAATTTTTGGGATATAGAGTAAATCGTTAAACACCGGTGTGATTTTAAGTAAAGTTTTTTATAATTTCTCTTTCTTTCAGTAAGTGCGTTATAGTTTCTTTTCACGCCTCATTAGTCCTTCAAAGTAGTAAGTCCCGTACCAGACGTTTAGTTTAACATCTTTTTATTTTATTACTGTTGTGTTTTAAATTTCTAAGTTTTCCATATAACAAGAGTCTGATAAATTAATTCATTTTTTGAGTATTGGTAAATTAGATTTTTATCGTAAAGTTAACATAAGTGTTTGTGTTATTTGATTTGAATTTTTAAATGAGAACCTTTTATTTTATTGTTAATTTAAACCTTTTTTGGAGAAGTTTCATTTTTTAGTTTCATTTTAATTTTGATCAGACTCTAAATTACATTTGACCGATTGAGAGAAATTTTGAAGAAAATCAACATCAAGATTTTGTAAAATTTGTTAAATTTTGGGGTGAAGACATTTAAATTCCGAATAAATTAAGTTATTCCGAAAAGTTGTTCTTGTTTATAGAACATTAGCTTCAGACTCTTATTAATTATATGTACTAATTACGGTTACAGTTTTAAAACACAATAAGGCAAGTGATACCAATTAAGGCCTACTTACTATTTTTGTTAGATTACACTACTCGTTGAAGACACTTTAAAAGCAATTTATAACAAAACAATCCTTTTTATATGTAATTATTTATTAATTATTACGCTAACGTGCCTCCTACAATACTTTCAGGCATTCCAAAGGCTTTTGCAAGAACAAAAGTATGGTTGGATAAATGTTGTACTCATTTACTAGTGATAGTAAATTAATAAATCTGTAATTTAAGAGAAATTAAGAAATTGTAAAGTTTAGATGTGTATAATTTAAAAATTTTGAACGTTTTAGATATTTATCTCAGTTAAAAAAACTTTATGAAATCGAAATTTTTAACGGATCGTTCAAGTTTTGCTCCTTGGATTACAGGTAAATAAGCTTTTTTCATTTAACTTTGAAATATAATATCTTATAAAAAAAAAGACAAAGTTTTTTCAATATACCCCAATATGTTTCTTAAAGACTTTGTTGGCCTCAAAAGTACACAAAGTTAAAAATTTAAATGGTGCTATTACTTCTTGAGCTGTCTTATAGGAATTTGCCTTTCATGGTGTTTCTTGAGATGCTCCTTTTTTTTTCCTTTTTATGATTTTTTTCTTTTTTTTTCTTTTTTTTCATTACATTTAATAAAGTCATATACCTGTGAGAATAAGTACTAAAATCCTGCAGTTGATGTTTAGTTATTCTTTGACCTGAAATAAAATTGGCTTTTTAAATTGGATTTGTTATTGAATTAAATTCAATTTTTCCGTGCTACCCCAAAATAAGTATCTTAATTACCGTGCGTCTCTTAACATTACCGAAAGCTAAAAATGTGATTTATACTAAAATGACGGAAAAAAAAGTTGGAATATATTTTTCCTTAATACAGTTTGTGTATTTACAAAAGTTAAAAGATAAGATATCCTAAACCATAGTTGCCACCCCTGAACATATTCTAGATATCTCTTGAGAATGTTGAACTATGGGTTGACAATGCGAAACATAACACTGAAAAAGTTATTATCACATTTAATCCGACTTTTAAGGGTTATGTTATTGTGATTAGACCCAAGCATTCACTGGTATATTTTATTGTCATAAGATGTCTCTTGATATGAGAAAAAGATAACTTTCCTCGCTAGACATTAGGGAAGTCTTGGTTTGATCTTTATACTTCTACACAGGCTGATCACCAATCTTTAAAACCAACGATATAAGACATTTTAATAAATATTCCTTTAACATGATCAGCCAGAATGACTTAATAATTTTAAAACAAATCGGGCCTACATTAAATTTTCCCCCCCATCATATGTTCCTTAGATTGCAAATTCTTCATGTATTCATGTAATGCAACTTAGTGTTTATTGCCCTCTTTAATTATATATATAAAACATGTTTCTAGAGGGTGGGGTTCATAATTACTGCTCTTGTATAATTTATACTGTAATTTTAACTATGATTATTGCTTTTGTTAAAGTTATATTACATAAACTGGCACTATTAAATTTTCGAAACGAAACGATATAGTATCTGATTAATTGGTTTTCATTTACAGAATCAGTATAACTAATGTTTGAAAATGGTAACTATCAAGGGGGGGGGTCTAAAGAAAAATGCCAATCTTATAGTATAGTGGATTTACCAAAATCATATAATGTGGTGCCCGGTATCGTATACCCACTACTATTGGTTAAATCTATGTTGCTAAAAATATGCTTTATTTAGTTTATAATTGATCTGAGATCGTACAATACTGTGGGGAAGCATACCGATGTTCTATGGCAATAATTAAAAACCAGTTTATAAAGCCCATCAAGTTATGTCGGTTTTAGAAAACTTGTTACTTGGTTTTTTGGTTTTGAGACTATTTTATTATCAATTAAGCGCATATCTAAATTGTAAAAACACAAGGTGATTCTCTATTGTTTTGAACCAGTATGTGCGATATCTAAGTCATCATGGCTAATTTTATTAGTACAGTCACAGCACAATTAAGCGAAACTAATTACTTCAGGGATATATTTTCACCCACGTTATAGATACAACCATTCTACCCGCTAAAAAGGTCAGTTTTTTCTTTTTACTAAAAATAGAAAAATGAAAAACAAATACTAAAAGCCCATTTTGGAATGACTAAATTAAATATCAACGTTTATGACCCATATTTTAATTGGAATAATATATAAATAATAATTGATGTATTACTCTATTACATTGGAAATTGCCCCAAACCGAAAAACTAAACACTCCAAAATTCTTACCATACTTATATTGTTATAGTATTAAAAGGTTCGGCTTTTTTCTAAAATTTTAAAAGCTGGGCTAGGGGTGTATTTATTGGCTGAGGAGAATCAGGAATTAAAATTTATTGGTTATTTTTGGCCTCTTTCGGAAACCTGCACATGTTTACCACAACATTATTTGGCCTATTTATAATAAAATTATAAAGTCTCATATATTTTAAAGTTGTAAAAACCACTTATAATAGATTTTAATTTTATCAAACGTAAAATTTGATCATTTTTACATAACAAGTTATGCAGAATCTAATGATGATTCAGTATCATGTAATATTCTAAAATGAAGCACAGTGCGTTTGCACAGAGGAGCAAGGAATATTGTTTACGAACATTTATCTTTGTTTTCTTTTGAAGTTTGTTTGAAATAATCCTAAAACGTTCGGTATAGCTTACAAATTTAAAGTATGTTTGAGTAGGGTGTGCTGTTAATGCTAAACAACCATAAAAAAATTTGTTAAGTTGTGCTAAAAACTTAAAAACTAATAGCTTTCGGGGAAAAACCAACGAGAAGATTAGTTCAACAAACTATAATGCATAATATATTTGTCCTACAGTTTGTTATACAATTGCGTGCGCTGCTAAACGATCATCAATTGAATATTTTCTAAGTTATAGCCCAATATTGAAATGAAAGCAACCCACCCCTAGAATGAAATGTCATTCGTTTCCTGACTAATACTACTGCGTAAAGAAGTAATCAAGTCAGAAAAGGAAGACGACGCTGGGGTGCTCACGCAGCCATCGGTAGGTGTCAAATGATTGATATTGACATGATGAATGTCAAGTATACCAAAAGGACGGGAAGGGTTCAACATCTTGTTACATACCATCACGCTCACTAATACAACCATCTGATCATTTATCTTCAATAACATATTATATCATTCATCATCTCTAAGAAGAGCAGACGGATTTACTTTTTGTTTAAAACTTTTCAAGAATTGATGAAGTAAGAAAAATAAAACGAAAAACCACAAAACGAGCATGTCCTGCATTATTAAGTATTTTTGATAGTTGACGCCAAAGGATAAGTTACTATCACATTAGCTAGAATACATTCATAATCTCACGTAACCTTTCAAAAATGAAAATTAATTTTACAACACTAAACATTTAGCGTTTTGCAGTAATTCATGTTATCTTATCAACTTTTAAACCATATGTTAGATGTATGCTAAACTAAATTAGAACAAAAAAGGAGTCGGACAAGATAATGTGAGCTTCTATGTCGGCAACGTCATCTATGATCTTATCTTTTTCTTGGTTTCGTATGTAAAACTCTAAAGGAAATGCGTAAAACCCTCATGCCAGATGTATTTATACAAGTCACGTATATAATATGCCTTTTCCTAGCTGTAATTATTTCCATGACAAGTGGACCCCCCCCCACCCCCCCCCCCCCCCCCCCCCCCCCCCCCCCCCCCCCCCCCCCCCCCCCCCCTGTGTGTCCCATTATATAACCTTGCCGTAATTACAAATCTGTATTTTAGCTTCAAAAACTTCAGTGTTCTCTTTTGGTACTTTATTAATTGCGATCGTTTAATTTTCTCATAATTAGAAACTATTACCAAACTCTTTACAAGGAATATTAATAACGCGTTTTTAAAATTATATTTCTGTTTTAGTTTTAAGTGGCTATAGTAGTATGCGGATCTAAGTTTTCTATTTATCTATTTTCGCTTCGCTAGTATCTATTTATTAAACTGTATAGATTAAGAAAAACTTTCCATTATTTTTTTACAATCGTTGTGTTAACTCAGTATATCAATCACACGAAATTAGTGTAAAAGTATAAAATCAAAAACTGCAAATCAAAAATTCAGGGGCCAATATAAAAATCTTATGGAATAAACTGCGAAAATGCTTACGCTACATTAATTTTAACACGATTACGATACCTACTTATAATCTATACTCTAGTATGAACGCATGAAATCATGTTCATTATTAAGCCCCCCCCCCCCCCCCCCCCCCCCCAGTAGGCGAGATTCGAAGTTAGAAATAATATAATAGGTTAAAGAGAAAGAGTAAAGGGTAGAAAAAAATACCATTTGTTGGCGGAATGTTTTTGAATAGAAATTGAGTTTGTTACGCACCTCCGAGCAGTTTTTAAAGTCTTCACTATCTTCGTCTCTTTGTAATATGTAGTCTTTATTTGAAATGCCTCGGCGATTTTTTATTGTTCTCGATACAAGTTTTCTGGCGGGAAATGGTGGTTCTAATAAAAAATGTGTCTATTTTGTTCATACTGCTTAAATAGATCCGTTTTAGTTAATAGTTTATATATAACAACAAAACATTATCTGTTTGCCGCATCTTGTTACCGACCGACACCTACAATTTGGGTTAAATCTTATCGCGAATTCTATATAAATGTCATGCATTATTTATATATGATGACTGGGAGGTGTCCACTAGGTAGATTAAGTTTTGGTGGATTTGAACTAATAACTATTTACTTCTTTTAAGTAAAATGACCTATTAATAAAGCCTGGCCCGATGCCATTAACAAGCTAGATACATGTACTTGAATATGCTAGGACGATACCGATAATCTTTCCTTCAAAGACAAAAAACGTCATCGAATCTATCTAATGTTATTTTTAAAAAGTAAATTCTTTTCTTTTTTTCTTTTTTTTTTTTTTTTTTATTATTTATTTTTTTTTTTTCAACCAACCCCCCCCCCCCCCCCCCCCAACAGCCTAACAACCAGCCATATTTAATCTTGTTAAACATACTAAATATTTTATTGAACTATCAGATGATAGGTCCTAAAGTTTACACTATAATGTTATATTGATTACGCCTGCCCGAACAATCATTATTGCTGAATTATAATGCACACACATCAGTAGGGGGATAGTTGGGTTGACACCGGTCGAAGAGATGAAATTCCAATAAATACATTTGGAATGCACAGTAGGATTTTTATAATTTGTCCTGGGAATACGCACGTTTGAATATAAAGGATATTGAGATTATACGATGGAGATGGTTTCCAATATAAATTTCCCAACAAAATTTAGAAAAACATTTCTTTAATTGCTTATGGGAAAAATTTCCTTCGGGGTTTATCTATTTTGGGTTAATTTAAGATATTCAAGTATGTTTACTCACCAACAATTTTTGCAGACAAAAAAAACTTATAGTATAAGTTATATAAAGTTATTTAATATTTTCATCGATCTTTTATATGAAAATATATTCCTGATCCTTCTAGAAACCATTAAATTGTCCTAGGACGTGCAGTAGTAGGACAGGGCCAGAAGATCGTCCATGGTTATGAGACACAGAGCCTGCCCGGCAAAATTACTTGGAAGTTATGCATACATACGATAAAGCTGTTTTGACCTATTAGTCTCCACTGATGGCACACATTCCCAACCCCCCCCCCAAAAATAAAACAATAACTTTTCCTATATTATACTTTGTGGTATGGGCTGCTTTGTGTCAGATTTATAATATCTATTTGACAATAACCCAATTACGTTAAATATAGGCGCCAATTAATTAAAATTTAAAAAAGTTCGTGTAGCGAAGAATCGCTGTTGAATAGGCAACATAGGTATTTTACTCAATAAAGTGATTTTTCTTTGGTTACTGTCCATGTTTCAGTGAAGCCGTACTAGTATGTAAGATAAGATGATGAGGATGTATGCATATAAATTTTTCTGTAATAACCCATTTTTTTTTTTTTTTTTTTTTTTATTTCATGACGATCATACTTGTAGTCTGGATGATTCACTGATAGACCCAAGTTCTTAATGTGTTGGGGGGCTAGACACAATCCCATAAGCCTAAAACGAATGTTTCTAATTTAGTAAGTTACTATTATTTAACTCATAGAACGCCTTCGGAAGTAATTTCATTTATAGCTTTTATGTTTTCATACGAAGTATATCTTCAGAGAGTGAAGAAGTTAATCCCATATACACACGTAACGTTTCCTGTAGCTTTATTTATATTTAAGAAACATCGTAGTGTTTATGATTGGCTACATAGGCCATTACGTTTTATTGGATTGGAGGGCACTGAACATTATTTTAAAAACCTCTTGCCCATCAGTCTTTGGGTAGTAACCATGATTTCAAACGAGTAGCCAGTTTATGATCAAATGCCATGTTGTTAGGAAACTAGATAGCTCACAATTATATACAATCTTTACCACGTTGGAGCATGAGTAACATTAGTCCTCATCTTTAATGATATATAAAGCAATTGATACTTGGGAAATTCTAACACGTTAACCTGTAGCGAAGCTTGTCATGCAGACACGTCGCGTGTAAAAATACTCTAAAAAGGTTAATTAAACATAATTTAAAATTGCAACTTTAGTAAAAAAGTTTTTGCATAAAAGATATATATATTCTTGCCCACATTTGTCTGGACCAACTAAAAGGTTTTCCATTCGTGATTATTCATGGATAATTTCTTTCGATGGACTCGCCAAAACCACTGAGTATACATATTGTATATTAATTCATTATGAAAAGCAAGTTTCTTCGATGTACAAAGCGTTTGCTACGAAGAATTAAATGCGCAACAATTATAACCACTTTTGAATATTGTTAATACAACAAAAAATTCATCACATGTCAAGATCATTTTATTGTCTAGGTCTAAGATTGTGATTCACACTGCTGTATTTTCGGACTGTTCTTTCTTAGGTGTGTCATTTTGCAGAAGATTTCTGTTAATATAGCACAATTTAAAACGCAGCCTCTCATGCTTGTATTTGTATATGGCGATTTTGGAGGAAGTACTTTTTTACAAACTGTAAGCTCTTTGCTTAAAAATCATTTATAATATAAACTGAAAACTAATCAACTAATCATCCTTTACATGGATATAAGAATATTCTGAAACCAGAATTGTATAACCAATTATGTAATTAATATTGGCATTTACGGAAGTTCAGCTTATAATTCTTACTTAATAAATGCTAATTAATCATGTTCCTAAAGTCTCATAGTGATTTTAACAAAAAGTATGGCAGTTACTCCTTAAATCATGTCGCTTATTGAAACTCTAAAACTTTCGGTATAGGTTACCCCAAAATAAAGACCAAACCTGAAATCTAATATCAGACATCGCTGAAGCAAATTAATTAACCTTATCTTTGAAAAGATCCTTTTAAGAGTTTTATTGTTTTTCCTTTCTTACCTGGGCTCGAGTGATGCGACCATGAAACAGCAGAAATATTTAGTAAACATACTGTACTTCATTAATGCGTGTGTATAATTAGTATATAGTATTTGGATGGACTTTTAATATGGTTACATTTTTTTTATTATATTTAGTTCTTTTAATAAAATGTCCATCTTTAACATGATGAGCTCAAATTAGGCTTTGGTGCTGACATGTATTAAAACAACTATTAAATAAACCTATTTACAGCAAAAAATTATATAAGGTACCTGTCAAAACATAAACATCTAACAAATTATAAGCGCTAAGTAAAACTTAAAACGACAAATAGCTTTAAGTTAAATTAAGTTATTTACATACTTTACAATTA
>NW_025783648.1:0-26522 GCF_021130785.1 Homalodisca vitripennis
GTTAAAAGGTTTTATGTTTCAAACATTGAAAATTTATAGTGTTTAAAAAAAATTATTAGTTTAAATCACTCGCAATCAACGTAATTCAGTCGATTGAAAGAAACAGCGCGAATTGCAGCCCCAAACATTTAAAAATAAAAATTTAAACCTTTTAACCTGTCATAACAGTGCGACCAAACAAACGAACTAAACCGACCAAAACCCAGGGCCGGATTAAAATTTTAACTGTGTTTACAAGAATTTCAAATTTCCCCAATTTAGTAAATTTTTTATTCAACTTTCCCCTTTTTTCAATAACAAATTTTAATTAATTTCAAAATTATGTACAATTTTTTTAGAAAAAAAAAAATATATTTCTATAGTTAAAATTTTGTGCTTTCTTTTTTCATTCAATTCCTTGTTCCTATTTGCAATTTAATAATATTCAACAAAAAAAATATTTTCCCGGAAAAAAGACGTTGTCACAAAACTCTTCGCCCGTCAAACCGACTTTACAGGCAACCAAAAACTTTTTTTAAGGAAATTTTTTTTTTTTTACGAAAGTATAATACCCCTTTGTTAAACCAAAAATTTTTTGTTATTTTTCTTCTCACTAAAATCCTATACAATTAAGGGAACTTTCCAATATTTATTACAACTTGCAAATAAAAACCGCAAAAACCGATAAAATAATTTGATTCTTCCTCTAAATAAATGGGGATGTTCCAATTTTAGAACTAATTTTAGAGCTTTCTGAAGTCAACTTGAACAGCTTCTTTTTTTCCGCTATTTTAAAGGGAAAAAATTTTTAAAGCAAAAAGATGAATAATACTTCAAAGGGTTTGAAAAAACAAAAAAGATAAACCCTATTAGTTTTGTTAATTTGGTTAAGTGGATGTGGAAAAACAACTTTATTTTTTAATTTTATCTACAATAAAGGTTGATTCCCCTTTTTCCAAAAATTTTTTTGTTTTTTATAAAAACTTTAAAAAAGAAAAGCATACAAATAACTACAACAAAGATTCAAAAATATTTAGAAGAACTTTTAAACAAAGAAATATCCATTTTTCTAATGCTTCTGAGGACGTAAATCCTTAAGCGAATGAAACACAATTCGTTAATCGTTTTTGAGATTGTATTTTGGGAAAAACAGGGGTTTTAAAGGAATATTTCGTATTTTCTCGTCACAAAAAACATTTTCCCTTGTATCTATCTTTTTTCCCAAGCTTTTCAAAGGTTGATAAACAAGTTTTTAGAAATTTTGAATATGTTGTTGTTTTTAAAAACAAACGATCACTATTTTCGAGAAAGATTTACAACAATTATTTGGGGTCTATATGATTTTAAAAACCCCTTTCATGAATTTATGTGATAAAATTTGGAAAGAGGACTATGGGTTCTTTAAATATTAATCTAACTTTGAAGCCTAAAAAAAGGGAAATTTTTTTAATAAACAATTTAAAAAAAACCTCGAATCATTTAAGACCTAAAAATAGTTGAAAACCCAAAAAGTCCTGGAACAACGAAAAAAAAATTGGTGAAATTGGTAAAAGATTCCTTCCTAAGTAAAAGAAAAAATTTTGGTTTGTATTGGGGTAAAAAAAAAAAAGTTTTTTTGATTGGAAATTTGCCCGGAATTTTTTAGCATAATATATCATTATTAATGAAAAAACTATGAAGGAACTCAAGGTTTATGGAGATTAATTTAAAAGACCATGATTTTCCAAAAAATAATTTATATTCTGAAGAAAATTTGAAAAAGTATACAAAATTGATGGGGGAAACTGACTCAATTTACAAAAATTATAAACCATTACAAGAAGCCTAAGCAAGAAGGTAAAAAAATATGAAATTAATTAAACTAATTTGGGGGAAAAACGAATCAAAGGGTCAGATGTAAAAAAAAAAGTGATAATTAAAATTGATACAGAATATCGACGATTTGACAAAACTTGATGGAATTATTAATTTTATTTTTGCTCAAAAAAGGGTGGAAACAACAATTTTTTTAAAGAAAAAAAGGGGTTAAAAAAAAAAATTTTTTCGAACAAAAATTAGAAATGATAAAAAAAAAAAATGATGGAATTAAATATTTAAAAAAAGAATTTTGCCGGCAATAAGTTCACTATGATTGAAGGTAAGGACTTTTGAAAAATTTTATCAACAATTTAACCCCTTTTGAATTACATGTACCAACTTACCCCGTATCTGGGGCCAGGCCAAAACCAAAAAGATCCTGGTTGAAAAATTAAATCAAGCGCAAGGAGGCACGATTTTTTTAGCAAAACAAGAGACCAAATTCTAGGCATATTGCAGATAAAATTTTTGCAAATAAAGCATGATAGATTTTTTTAAACAAAAGATGCTAGTTTGGTGAAAGAAATTTTTTGCCTTCCAACGCTGGACAATGTTTTTGAAAGAAAACAGGGGAATGGGAATCGTTTAAAACTTGAAATTTTTAAATAATAAATTGAGGTTAACGTAAATTTCAAAATAAAAATCAGAAGAAAAAATAAAAATCCGCTTTTAAGAAAAAATAAAACCCGTTTGTATTAATTTTAAAAAAAGATCTACCCAAAAAAAGGCGAAAATAAGATATTTTTAACAAAAAGACAATACAATAAACTCGAAAAACACAAGAAAAACCATAAAGGCGTCAGAATAAATTTTCTTATAATCATTGAAAGAACTTAAAATGGTGGACTTTGAAAGATTTATTAGATTTTGGAGAAGATATTCCTATCGTTAAAAAAAGTCGTTCTTATGTTAGAAAAAAACTGCTCCAATTGTAAAAAGATGTAATTCCTATTGTGAGAAATATTTTAAATTGGTTGGATAAAGAGTTTGAAGATGTTACAGGAAACTGGATTAGATGAAAAAACTTTGAATTACGTGAAATCCAAACATTGAAAAAAAATTTAAAAACCATTAACACTTCGGGGAATTGGAAAGAAATCTGCAAAAATATTAAACATTTTAGAGGAATCTTCATGAGAGATACATTACCTGAAAAAGTTAAAAAATTTGAATGTGGAATTGTGAATTTAGACTCAATTAGGGGAAGTGGAACGCATTGGATTTGCTTTTTATAAAAATGATAAGATTGCGTTTTATTTTGATTCGTATGGAAGAATTGAGGACAAACCACCGGAAAATTGATCCAATATTTCCAAAAAAATCAAGCGTCCTATAAAATGATTCTCAGATTCAAGATTATAGAGATCCCCCTTTTGTGGCCCATTTATGTGTTCTTGTATTGAAATGAACTGATGATGGTAAAGATTTTAAGAATTTTGTTAACAAATTAATACTTAATAAATATGGATTCAAAAAAATATTTTTGACGTATTTGGAACACAATTAAAAACAGAAATTATTCAAAAATGTAGATAATAGTTTAAATTTTGATATTTTGAGAAATGAGTTTGAAAACAAGTTAGAAAATTTATTACAAAACCTTCCAATTCAGATATGTTTGCTGTCGAGATTGAAGATTTTAAAAGCAGAATATGATAACAAACTTTCCAAATTTCATGAGTTCAAATGGAAATTTGCTGATAAAATAAAAAAAAATTGGAAAAAGAAGTTGATGATGGGTAAAAAAATTATATACCAATTTAATGTCTCATATCGGAAAAAGCTGATAAAATTACTGAAGCGATCAAAGTTGAAAAGAATTATAGTAGTTATAAAAGTGTAGGTATCTGGAAAAGGACCTTTGAACCCCCTGTTAAACTCTCTGCGGGGGGTCCTTATCAGTGATAACCTTTGACATTTCCGCATATTTTTAAGAAAAAGCACGTGCCAGATAACCTTGACCCCAATTAAAAAAGCAATTTGACCTCAATTAAAAACAATTAGATAAGCCCGCGAGGTCGCTACTATTGTTTACGTTTCGTTATCGGCACGCGCCGGTTCGTATCCCCGAATTCATCTCCCTCAAGGGCATTTAATTGATATTATTGTTTACTTTCATCCCACTTTGGCGGAGAAAAAAACATTTAAAATGTCAGAAGAACAAAGAAAAGCTTACAATTTAAGAGTTTTGAGAAATAGGTTATCAAATATTCTACGAGAGACGTGAAGGTGAACGAATTCAATCTCCTTTCCCTTTTATCTTCGACTTGGAACGTGGGGTGATTCAAAAATATTACAAAGCAAAAGGTTTCACGTCCAACCGGTACAAACAACTGCGTACAAGACTCTCAAGTTTCAAGATAGTGGCAGCTAGCTCTAAGGATAAATTTTTAGACCGGGTTACAACTTTCATAAAACTTTATAATTGAGAGTAATAAAAATTGTCGAAAGATTTACATAAAAAAATAATTTTATAATTTTTTTTTTGATGTCTTAATAAAGTTAAAAAAATTTTTTCAGAAGATGTTTGGGGTACAATTCATTCGTAAACTTCAAATTGCAGAGAAAGAAAAAAAGATTTTTTGAAGATTTACTATTTAAAAACAATTTTATGTATATATATATATATTTTTTAATATTAAATAATTTTTTTTTTTTACTGGGGTTTTAAATTTTTTATTTTTTTAAACACCCAAAATAAAGAAGAATTAAAAGTTTAAACACTCAAAGATGATTGGTATAATATTTCATTAACAAAGCTTTGATATAAATTTGGACCGACCTCGATAAATTTTTTTCTCCAACCAAATTTTAAAATTTTAAATAACGGTATTTTTTATCCCCGTAACATGATTATGCCCCGAAACATGCTTGCAACCTGCTCTCCTGATAATATCAAAATTTTTTTTTTCCTTATTTACCCTTGTTTCTACATTTTGTCGACACTGGTCACCTTAAACCTTTAAATGATTAAACTGAAATTTTCTATCAACAGGGTGTTCCCCTTTTTAAACCTCAAACCATTCTGGATGGGTATATAGCGTTCTCCTCTTCAGAGATTTGATAAAGTTCAATTTTCGACTTCTAACCGTCCGCTTCTACTTAACAAGAATACAACTAAAAATAGTGTGATAGAAAATGGAAACCTTTTCGGTTTTAACACAATTTTCTATCATACTTTAAAAATAAATAAAAAATACTTATTTTTAAAGGACAGAGAAGGGGAAACCCCGCGGTGTTAACGAAGTTCTCTGTTATATAATTTATTTTAGACCAGTGTGATAGAAAATGGAAACCTTGCGGTGTTAACAAAATTTTTCTATCGCACTTTTAAAATAAATAATACTTAGTTTTATGGAGCAGAGAATGGAAAACCTTGGGGTTTTAACGTAATTTTCTCTTTTTAGCAACATACATAATTATTATCAAAAACCCTTTTAAATTTAATGTAAAATTTATTATTTTTTTTAGTGTCGAAGTCTCAACGGGTTTCGTGCGTCTAACTGAAAACGCTTTTCCTCCACATAGAACTCACCTTCCCCCCTGCTGGTTTTGATTATGTATCCCTATGATTAGTAGTACAGAAATTTGGCAGACAATTAATTAAGACAGATATAAAATTAAACTCCCCTGAAAACTGTTATGGTAAATAGCACCTAGATCCGGTTTGGCTCACATCATTTCATTGAGTTGGAGAGGTGTGTTAAAGGGGACTATAGGGGGAATGTAGGGTTTACTTTTTAAATAATTTCAAATCAAGACTTTTTTTTAAAAAAAGGGACAGGAAGCACAACAATTTTAAAAATTAATCTTATCCGATTATTAGCTTTCTGACGGGGGAGAGACCGGGAAAAGGATCACAGGGGTTTTGGGTCTAGTGGTTGTATATTAAAAAATTATAAAACTTTAAGATTTATTAAGAAAAATAAAATATTATATTTTTTTTTAACTTTTGCAAGCGTTTAACAGTTAAACTAATTTTCTTTTTTCTTTTAATGCAGAAAATGGAGCAAGCCCATCATGTCGGGGGAAAACCGTGGATCTGACAATGAATCCATAGATCTAATGCCGTGGTTTGACCAACCAAAGAAAAGCATTTCTCTTCTTCAAAAGTAAGGGTGCTTGATCAGCTTGATAGTTTTGATTCAAAATTTTGTATACGTTTGGGTTAATTCTTTGATATGTGGGGGAAGGCAGTCAACGGACAAAAAAAAATGCGAAACTTTAAAAAACAACTTTGAAGCTAGGCCCTAGGTTTTGACTTAACACAACTTATAACGTTTTTATTCCAATGTACATATTAACCCATAATTTTAGTCAAGAAAAGGCCCCTTGCTCACTGCAGAAGTTAAAACATAGATGAAGTAATGCTTTTTTTAAACCAATTTTAAGTAAAAAACCGTTAAAAGGGGAAAAAAATACACACCTGAAATAGTTAATCGAATTCAATTTTAAATATATTTTTTGGGGGCCATTAAAAATGAAAAAAAGGAAAAAAAAAATAGCAAGAGAGGTAGATCAAAACAGTTAAAAAAAAAAATCTGTTAAAAAATTAAGAAATCTCGATCAGCCTCAACCCTCCTCGTCTTCTTCTCTTCATCTTTTTCTAGTTCACCCCGTCTTCTCAGACTCACTTCTTGCAGTAAAACGGAATCTGAATCAATTTTTTGATAGTCTTTTTAAAAAGTAGGAAAAGGGGAAAGGGGCCCCAATAGTCTTAAGTCAACAATTTCAATTTTAAAAAAATAAAAAATTTAAAGGTTTACTTCCCAGGAGAGCAGGGTACGCATTTAATAAAAATCAAAATTACTAAAACAAAAGAACCAAAATTTTGCAGTTCAAGTACAGATTGGCAGAGGGTATCAAAAAAAAGCCTTTTTTTTTAAATTGATTCCACTAAAGGTGAGAAAAGGAAGCTCTAAAAAAACTGTCTTCTTTTTTAACATTTTTGGTAAGAAGGTAAAAACAGAAAAATACAAAATTAAGGGTATTGATCAGAAAGTAAAGAAGAAAACATATTATAAATAGGGTTTATTTAATAAAATTTTTCTTTCTTCTTTAACCATTTTAGAAATTTTTTTTTTTTTCAGATTATTTTTACTTTCAAATTTTAAACAATGGCAAAGGGAAATCACACCCATTTTTTAGCCGGTGATGAAAGGCTATGGAAGTAGATGCTCTACCTACAAGTTTGACTAAGCGGAGACGTCTTAAAAGTTTTTTACTCGTTGAGATTTTATCGAGAAAAAAAAACCGCTTTAAAGGGGAAATATTTTAAAAAATTTTTTTTCCCTTTAAAAAAGTGATTTGAATTTTTTAAAATTTTTTGTGTTTTTCTCCAACAACAAGATAAACTCGAACTTTTTAATTAACAGGGTCATAGCCGAAATGAGCTATTAATTTTTAATAGGCTTGATGTACTTATGTAAAACCTCTTAGCCAAGAGGTAACAACCTCGCGCATTCAAAACCCAAAAAAAGAAGGTTTTGGAAAAACTTCCATTTCCAGAGTTGTACAAAAAAGTTTAAAAAAATTTATAAGAAAAGTGAACAGTTAAGCAAAGGGAGTGGGGGGGACTTTTCTACATATAAAGGGATTTTAGTACGATTCAGCGGTACAAACCGCTTAGAGGTAGAAATTTTTCAACCTTTACCATCACAATAGTGCTTAAAAAAAGCAGAAATCAATCCGATGAACTTAAAAGATAACGATGTTTTTAAGGGGGGAAATTTTTTTATGTCATTATTTTAAAAGGTGTGCACAGGGAGCGCGTAAAAAAACAATATTTTTGATTTACAACAAATTTAATTTTAAGGGATTCAGTTTCCAACACCTCTAAATCAATCGGTAAAATTTGAAAAAAACAATCCACTTTAGTAAAACGATATGGACTTAACAAAATAATGAGGGTATCCCTGAAAGTGGTTAAGACTGAGAAGAAAGATCACATAGATTTGTTGTTTTTTCTAACAATGTGGAGTAAGCCACTATTGTTATATTAATAATTTTTCTAGTTTAGTACTGTACAAATGACAAAACATGAAGTAAAGGCAGCTTTTTTGTAAAAGTTGTTTAAAACATTTTAAAGGGCTTACGTGCAAAAAAACTGTAAAAAAACATAGAAAAGACTGTGTTCCTAACAAACCCGAAAAGGTTTGTTATGCCTCATTTTACAAAAATGAGGATGATCCATTTTATTTATCTTTTAATAACTTTCATTTTAAGTAAAAAAGTACCTATAGTATTTATTGTGATTTTGAGTCTATTCTAAAAAAACCTGGCTCTGAAGAATGTAACAAACAATCTAAACATGTAACAAAAAAGAAATACAGAACCAATGAGCTTCTGTCAATTTTGCTATCAACAAAAATTTTAAACCACTAAAATTTGTAAACAGTTTCCCTAATGACCCCTATCTCTACGAGGCCAAAAGCGGTTTAAAATTTGTAGAGTACATTAAAATCTATAGCAAATTGATTGGTGATTTTTTAAAAGAAACGTACCCAGTTACCTTTTACTAGGGAAAAAAGTGATAGATTTAATCGGCCACCCACTTGAATTTTGAAACATGAATTTATGAGGCTTTTAAAAATCCCCTTTTGTAGAGACCATTGTCACTTAACTGTAAATTCCAGAGCAGTTTTTATGCGGTTCTTGAAATTTTAAAAAAGACAAGTAAAAAAACCCTTTTTC
The DNA here is from genome assembly GCF_021130785.1 of Homalodisca vitripennis. Taxonomy (NCBI): domain Eukaryota; kingdom Metazoa; phylum Arthropoda; class Insecta; order Hemiptera; family Cicadellidae; genus Homalodisca; species Homalodisca vitripennis. The sequence goes on from NW_025783648.1 coordinate 8,530, forward strand.
CCGTTTAATTCAGGGTATTTTCAAATTATGATACCCATTTTATTTTTAAACCTTTAGGACTTGATCAAAATAAAGTTGAGTTTTTCCAACACCAAAAGAATACATTTCTTATGTAAAACACACAGAAGGGTAAAAAAATTAAGGTTCATAAATTTTGGGTTCATGGCAATAGCCCAAGTTTTTTTGGTTTAAAAAATTTTTTGAAAAATGACAATTTATTTCCCAAAAATGTTTTTTTCGTGATGAAGACTTGTTCTTGTAACGAGAAAAGGAGTGAAATCCATTGATTTTTCCCCGATAGTTGGGAAAAAACTTGATGAAACTCAACCCTCCCTCTAAAAGCGCAATTTATAATAGTTGGGTTTAAGCGAAAAATCGGACACGGACTATGAACAGCGAAAAATAGGAATACATTTAACGTAAAAACCCTCGGTGATTATACGATTTGTATCTGAAAACCGATGTGTTTTACCGTGATGTTTTTTGAAAACTTTAGTTTATTTTGTAAAATAATTATGAATTAGATCCCACTTTATTTTACCCTTACCTAGTTTTTACCTTTGATGCTATGCTAAAGTTACAAAATTTTTGAACTTGAGCTGATTCATGATTAAAAATATTTTTTTTAATTTTTATCGAAAAGGGAAATAAAGGGGGAAATTACCCAATTTTGTTAAACGCATGCAAAAGCTAACAATATTATTTGGGATCATTTTTTTGAACTGGTAAAGAGTTAGTTTTTCTTACTTACATTGAGCAAAAAATTTTGTATGGTTTTTCAATGCTCAACCAATACCGAAAGAAAAATTTTTAGATGAAAAAAAGGGGGGGCGATAAAACATTTGATTTTTTTGACAAACCCCGAAAAGGGAGAAAATGGTTACATCTAGAGTGGATCTATCTTATCCCAACACTTCATGGGGAACATAAGATTTACCTTTTCTCCCTGAAAACAAACGTCCTCCAGATCAAAACAGATCAAGTGTTAACAAACATTAACGGATAAAAAAAAAATTTTTTGTCATTATTTAAACTTAAAAAAAGTTTTTGCAAAAGGGCTTTGTTGAAAAAGATTCATAAAAAATTTCTAAAGTTTTCCCAGAGTTGTTGGTTTAAAACCTTACATAGATTTTAATACAAAAAACGAAAAGAATAAAAAAAACGATTTGAAAAAAAATTTTAAAAATTACTAAACAAGCAATTTTGGAAAAACAATTGAAAACATAGGAAAAAAATTGATTTAGAACTATTACTAATAGCAAAAGAAATAAGTTAGTTTCAAAGCCAAATTTTTTAAGAATAGAATAATAATGGGAAAAAATATTGCAGCTATTGAGCTATCCAAAATAAGTTTTTTTTTAAAAAACCAAATTTATGTAGGATTCACTGTCTTGGAGTTGCCCAAAACTTCACATGTATAACTTTCACTACAACATTGAAAAACCTTTTTTATGGTAAAAAAAAAACAACATTTTAATCTTATACAGTTCTTTTTTGAGAAGTATTTACGAGGACTTGTAGAAGACTTTGAAAATCCTATTCAAAAGCAACACCTCGACTTACCCAAACTATCCTTTTGTCAAAAGGGTGTTTTGATGCATCTAACAAAAAGCATTAGGCAAATTTAAAAAAAATGTACGGGTTTCCAATTGTAAGTTTGTGGGTTACGACCTAAACTTTATGCCTACCGCACAACAAATGATGATTTTTACAAGAATCCAATAATCTAAGATTGAAAAAAGCTAAAGGAATTTCAAAGGTTTCGTGAAAAAACTATATTTTTTTAAAAAACTATTTGATTGTTTTTTTTAAAAATAAAAATATGAAAGAGATGTAAAACTTTTTAAATCAAAGAAGCACAATGTAAAAACGATAATTAACAATTAGTTTTAAAAAATAAGGATTTTTAAGAGATATTTTTTGCCCAAAAAAAAACATCAACACCCTAGAAATTTTTGGCTTTAAAAGCTTTTAATTTTTGACTTTCTTTTTGTGCTTGTTTTTGTGAGAAAAACAGTTTTTTTAAAAACAAAAACTTTGTTTTTAATTTCACAACCTTTTCATATATGACATACGCTTGTATGTTTCTTTAAAGGGTGATTAGAAAAAAGGAAAAGAAAAAAAAATCGAAAAATAGAGAAAATGTTCCTTTAAAAAATTGATAAATACAGAAAAACCCTACATAATTTTTTTAACAAAAAACCAAAAATTGTTAAATTTGAATTAAAGCATCATAATGACCAAACAGTGGGCTTGGGGGTATTAACAGGTATTGCAGCAGACTTTTTGGAATTTCCAGCTATTCCAGTGATCCTGATTTTAAAAAGTTTTCCACTTGCTTAGAACAGTCCCAATAAAAACAAATAAAGGAGTTTTAAAGCTAAAAATATTTGTTTTTTTTTCAGAAAAAGGTTGATTCATCACATCCTGAATAATAAAGAAGATTGAAATCTTGTATACAAGTATACATTAAAGATTTGGTTCTGTTCAAGTTATCAATGGATAAACTTGCTGTTGAGTAAATTTTTTTTCCCACATTTTTTTCTAGATGACAAAAATCAAAAATAGATGCATTTTTAACGTTATCTTTTACGATTTGTTTGAAAACCTAGTATAAAAACGTAGCGTGGCTTTTTTTTTTCCATAACGAAACAGTTTTAACTGTCCAGTTTAAAACTGCGGGGGCTGGAAAAGAGGATACTCTTTAACTGATCTTCCTAAAAGGAATAGAAATATTTTTTGATTTTTTTCTAAAAACTTTTAAAAGAATAATTTTATATTGTCTTCAACTTTGTACGTAAGGTATTTCCAAATAACTTTTGCCAAATTTATTTAAAATCATGTAAAGCCCCACTCTGAAGATGGCATTCTTATCACTTGATGCCTCAAAGTACCAATTCCTGTTTAACATTTAATAAAATATGATTTTAATCTTCTACAAATCCAAAAGCAATTTAAGTGTACACAAAAAGAAAAGTTAGTTCTATCACTTAAATTTTCTACTGATGTAATTTTCCAACCCAAACTTTTTCCATCCATTTTGACATCACTTGGGCGAGATGTAAGTAATTTTTCATTGTAGTCGTAATACCAACATTTTTAAAACTCTATAAATTTTTCTGTACCACACGTTCGTATCGAATTTTCATCAAACAAAAATGACAAAAATTTATTTACCAACTCCGTAGTTATATCATCAAATTGCCCCGAAACCCCTTTAAAATTTTTCCCTCAATCAGAAGGAAATTTCGACTTGGAAATGTGTATACACTTGTTGGTGAACGGGAATTCTAATTTCTTTCACTATTCTTTAATGAATTCGAAGTATGGATTGGAGAATGCCATTAAATATTAATTACTAAATTCATCAAAATTTACATTTTCCCAATATCCATATTCCGTTCAGATGAAAAAGGGTGTTAAAAAATATTCCTATGATTAAGAAATATGCGGTTCCTTAATTTTAACGGCTTCACTGTTCGAGAATACTGACTTTGGGGGTAGTAAAAAGGTTTTAACTAATTTTTTTTAGAAGAGCAGGGGTTAGTTAAACCCCAAGCCCATAGTTATTTCCTGCTTTCTCTCAAATTTGGGGAACGGAAATTAAAATTTTTTCACCCTGAAATTTTTAAAATCCCGTTCTGACTTCTAGTTTTATGTTAAATTCTGATAAATTATTTTGTTTTAAATTGGGGAAATTTTTGTACTGATTAAGGCTTTCAACAATTTTAAATCCAGGTCCACCCCCGGTAAAATTCATGTAATACGTTCCTTCGATTCCGTCTCTATATGAACCCCTACAATATTAAAAGGGTTTTCGAGATATCAACTTTGTTAAATGGCCACTTGACTTGATGAATACATGCCATTTATTTGCATCCAATATCTTGATATTTTTATCTATAAACCCAAGTAACAACCTAAATTGTGAGGTTCAAAACGCAAATTCTCTTAAAACACCATATTTCACTTTTAATGTATTGTTGTTTGCTTTAACTTGAATTTGTAGTCGGATCTATTTCTTCAATTTTTTATTTAATTATTTATGAATTCTTCTATTTCTAAACCTTTGGAAGGATTTGTTTGGGACCCGATAAAGTACGTATTGAATTTTTTTCATATTGGGAATTGAATTGTAATCATTAAATCCAAAAAACCCATTTCCCAGTCTTTAGATCTTGATAAATCAAAGGAGGAAACAACGTACACTGAGACAGCATCTTCCTTTTAACACAAACCCATTTTTCACGAAAAAAAAAAGGGGCTAAAAAAAAAAGCCGCAGAAAAAAAGTTTTTTCCCTTCTGCCTCAAAGAAAATTGTTTTTGATTGTAACGTGATGGGGTCCACTGTTAAAATAATCCCCTAACTGGGTGGGCGGTCTTAAATTGCCAAAACTGTCAAAGTTTCAACGTTATATCCACGTTTCACATAACATCCCCAAAGGGTTTACCTTTTCCTTTACTATCTAAATTAACAACTGCAGATTCATTATCTTAATTTTAGGCGGTAACGGGCCCCCTCAAAATACTCCTCTAAAGTATGGTAATTTAGAACTTACACTTTTTAAATGTCAAACTGTGAAGCGGTTTACGGGAAAGCTCCTATTATTTTCGATGAATATTTTTTTTTTTTTAATCCTGATCCGGAAAAACGGTTTTAAATATAACCCCTTTCCCCTTTAAGGTTTTTTTTTATTTGCTTTTTTTTGTTCTTTTTTGTCTTTTTTTTCTTATTTTTTTTTATATTTTTTTTTGTTTTCATCTGTTTCCCCCCTTTTGTACTCTTTCTTTTTCTTCTTACTTTTTGATCCACCACTTAATTTAGATTTCGCTTTTAAATATTTGTAACTGCCCCCGCTGCGGGTTTTTCACCTACCTTGAATCTATGCTTTAAATCTATTTCCCAAGCCTTTTCACTAAGATTCTGTCACGTATCTCTGTTTTTTAGTAAACCTGATATTTTAAGTACGCTATACAGTTTTCCCTTTCAAGCCGTCTAAACCGTTTAAATTTCCCGGATCGTTTTTACTTTAAACTCTTTTTTAAATCTTACCAGGACCGCAGTACTGATAACCTCCCGGTAAATGTAATTCAAAAAGGGAAAATGTCAATTCCTCATTTAAAAATAGCACTTGCAGTTTTTCCCAAATTTTACTTAAAGTCCGGAGCCCCCAATAAAAGCTGAAGGCGGTTTTTCGCACAGCCATTACTTTAAAACATCTAAAAAGACGTCTTCACTTACTGGGGACTTACTTTAACTGAAAAAAAAATCAAGCCAATTTTGTTTTTATATTTTATAACTTTATTTATCCATTCGGATTTAGTCATCTTTTTTTTTTACTCCCTTTTGTGAATTTGATAATAAATTGCGTAGGTTATGTCGGCAAATTTTCTAGAAAATATAATTTTTCACAGCATCGTACAAAACTTAGGGGGTTTAACAGATTTTGAATGGAGCACCTTTTGTCAAGCTTTTGTTGTTTTTAAATTTAAAAGGGTTACTCTTTGAATTAAAAGATGTTTATTGGTTTTTAAATTTACAAGCATATTAAAGGGTTTTAATCATTAAATTTTTTTTGTAAACTTTCCTTTTCCAACTTAAACGTTTGATGGAAATTTTTTTTTAATATTGCAGTTTAAACTCATCTTTAAATTTTAACCCAAAATTTGATAATTTTTTTTGATTTTTCTCATTAAAAAAACTCCCATCTTTGGTCCTTAAAGCAAAATTTTTTTTTAAAATTTTTAAAATTTTTCAAAACGTTTTTCTCTATTTCTCTGAAACACATTTTTTTATTTTTGCTACAAAATCCCTTTTATAATTGAACCCCCCTTTTTCCCAAAACCTAAAACGACGGGAAGGTAAAAATTTATAAAAAATAACTTTTTAACAGTGGAATTTGAAAAAAAAAAAACAAATTTTTCCCTTAACCAATATTTTTTTTTATTTTTATACAAAAGTTTTTTTCTAAATTTCTAAATTCAAGGTTTTCTATTGATTAAAATTTTTTTGAATGACCTTTTCCCTGCTTGGTTGGATGTAAATAAAAACCTCAAAGATACAATTCATTTTGGGTGTAAAATGAAAATAAACTTTTTTTAAATAATTTTTTTAAAATTTTTTTTACAAACTTTTGACATGTTTCTTTCAAGTGTTTTCTTAATAGAGGGGAAAAATTTATTTTTAATTTTCTTCCCCCCTGTAGATCAATTTTTTTTCAAACACGATGAAGGATAAATGAAATGCAAAAAAGATTTGTAACCCCCCCCCTTTTTAGGTTACCAAAGTTTTCAAATCCGTCGATAAAAGCCTTTAAATTGACTTTCTTTTATCGATAACAAAAAATTTTTTGTTTCCTTGATCCCATACCCAAAGCAAATAGTTTTTAAAAAATTTTCGAAACTCATGTCAGGGTTTTCATACATGGTTAAAAGTTGCAAGTTACGTCACTTGTTTGAAAAAAAACATTTTAAAAAATTTTTATTATCACGTACAACTGTTTTGGGAATGTAAACTTTACGTTTGAAAATATAAAAACGTGTCAAAATCATTATGTGTCTTCCCCCATGGAGAATTTAAAAATTTTGTGTGTATATTAGTTTGTTTACCACAAGCTACATCATCAAAAATTCATTATGGAATTTTCGGTTTGTCACTTCACTTGGGTGTGGGGAACTTCATCGTTGTCTGAAAAAACGATAAGTATCCAAACTCAGGGAAAAGTTTTTTTAACACACATTCCCAAAAACTCATACTTTGAAATTTTGATACACAATGATTTCGAGAATATATAAAGTATCTCAAAATAAACAGACCTTGCGGAGAAAATTTATAAATTTGAACATTTTAAAGTCGTCGTTTTTCCGCAGTTGGAAAAGGACCGCCAAATTTAATACATCTTATAGAAATTAGGTAATAATTTACCATGATGTTTTTGTATCTGAAAATTTTTTCTCACTTTATTTATCATAATCTTAAATGTTTATAACAGAAAAAAAAATTATTTTTTTGTTTTTCAAACTTCATTATAGAAGATTACGTTTATCAATCCATACTGTGCATGTGGGATTTATCAAATAAAATCCTAAAACCCAACGCACTAAAACTTTATCACCGTTTTTGTTCCTAAAAACAAAATCTTTTCTACTAAAAATTACGAGTCTTTTTTGGAATTTGGTTTTTGTTATGTGTCCTCTTGATAGAATCCTCCTTTTTACATGACATTTGTTTATCCTTTATCTTCTCTCTTTAATATATATGTAATTAGGTTTTCGTTAAACTGATACTTTATATTATGTATATATTTCATTGCTCCATTGAGGAAATTACCCTTTAGTAAAACACTTTAGATTTTGTGCTTGTACGCTAACTGGAGCACCAACGTTGAATCTTTGGGGTTGTTAACTGAGGAGTTTGTGGGTGTTTTAAACAATCCTTTTATAAAATATCTCTCATCTCTACTTAGATTTTTTTACATCAACATGGTTTGACTCCTATAGTTCTCTAGTGACTGTATTGTTATGTATACGTTTTACAAGCTTTGGGTATAAAACCGAGCCAGCGGTATCTTCCTTGTTCACTAAAAAACCGCTGCTCCACATTTTTACGTTTTCAGTGTGCGGTTAAACCTTTTCAACGTTTACCGCCTTTTTTATCTGAGAATGTATGATAATGGGATTTGATATTGTACTTAAATTTTAGTAACGATTTTTAATTCTCTGAATTGAAATCATTCAGTTCCCCTGTGTCAGGTTGAAAAATGGTAAGGCATAGGATATTGTTTAAATAATATTGGGGTTTTTAGAACTTTCTCAATTTTTCAAGGCCACTTTTAGACCCTTTCCACGGTATAGCAAAGTTCGCAGAAATTTACTGGGAAGACAATTAATTTAAATTGTCATTATATTGTTAAAACCCTTATTTTCTTTTTGAAATGGAATCATTTTCCATAAATCTGCTTGTATAGTCATTAAATCCCTTAAGTTCAACATGACGAGTATGATAAATTCCTACGGGCGTTGATTATGCAATTCTCTTGCATTACCAGCTTAACAGCTGTTATGTACTTCATCATGAGTTATACTCTGGTAGTGAAAAATTAAAAACAGAACAATATATCATGTATAGTTATTTATTTGGACAAGTTCACAGAAAGGTGTGCTCTCTTGTGTTCTTCTTGCGGATTGTCTTTGGACTCCATGATCCAACGTAACACCGCAGCTAACGCAGGTAGTCGAATCACCAGTTCCAATGTAGTAAAATCGGTGCTCTCCCATTTTTCTATTGCGGGATATGAATTAGGCCCATCATTAAAAGTCTCTTTCATTACCTTCTCAGTTTCAGCACAGACCTTTTGTACTTGCATAGTTGTTATAATCCTCCTTTTTAATTTACTCAGGTCACAATCTGGATGTTGTTTTTATGAACGAAATTTTAAAGTGTTAATGAGTTTGTCTGGTGCTGTCTGACTGCCATCCGCATCCGCAGAAATAACATTCTCAAAATACTTTTCCCGATATAATCCAGAGTTGTTTTAACGTCCTTTTTAGTACAGTTGAAAATGTTACAACAGCCATTAACGGTATCTATGAATTGTTGTTGTTGTTGTTTGAAACAGCGCAACGTACTAAAAGTACTATGACAAAAGAACAATTATAAAAAATACATTGTTATATATGAACTTGAACAGATAATGATGTCAATATTTATTTAAAACAGTATGTACAATGTCTTTCTTAAACGTTATGCGGGTTAGTGTTCTTTACATGTCATGCTTAGGACAATGTCTATATCACATTTCAAATTGCTGGGGTAGTTATCATATATATTTTCCACATCCTCAGAATGATTGTACAGTTGAAAAATGTTTTGGGATTCAACTTTGACCATACCGCCGCCATATGTTTTGTATCCTTTTTTGAAAACACTCTGAAAGGCTAAATTGGTCATTTTCCCTTTTGTTTCTCCACAAAGCTTTTGTGCATTGAAACATTGCAACAAATACTGTACATTTATATAAGCCAACACTTGTCGTGGACTGTGATTAAAAACTGTACCTTTCTTTCATTCGAACTCGGTTGTACAAAATTGAGATCTCAAAATAGACAAATGTGGGACAACCGAGATCTTCTATATTAAATAACATTATCACAAAAATCTGACAGTTAAACTATTTATAAACGTTTTTGTTTTTCGTGTTTCCCTTCACATTACACATTTCCGTTTATTTGTAACATTTGAGTAATTTATCTTTCAATGAATTATAATCTGTGTAAAACCAGATCCCCAATTACAGTCCATGGTATTGTACTGTCTCCAAACCACAGCACCTGCTTTTGTATTTGTGGAGCGAGTTCATGAAAATTACTCACACGGTGGCTGATAATAAAATGGAGCTCATGAGTATTTGTGCATCAGTGAAATAAGAGCAAGTTCTTTTACTATAAATTCTTGTTACTTAATTTGTTAAAACCCTTGAAAATCTATTGTGTGAACTCCATCATTCTTCTTCTTCGTTCTAGTGATGAAGCTGTAAAATCCGTGGGTCTCTGACGTCAATGGACTGCTGTCACCATTTGGCGGAATCCATTGTGGTCTCTGAATAAAAAAAAAAGAATGAATTAATAACAAATAAGTGTTACATAAAAATGTATTCTAAGTAAAGTTGATTTTTTAATTCTTTTGTATACTTTTAGATAAAGCGTTAAAGAGTGTGTAAATACATATTGTTATTTACATCTTGTGAACGTTTTTTTTTTTTCAATGATTTGTAAAATAAAACAACTGTTAAACAGAGAACACATGACGGTAACACCGCAAGGTGTTGCCTTGTCCTCTGTCTCAAACGCACATAAGTATATTATGTTGTACAGATCTTTGTAATTCTTGTAAGTGTATGAGAAACTTGTGGTGTAAACACTCCGCAAGGGTGTCTTTGTATGTATCACACTGAATATAATAGTGAATTTTTATTGTAATATTTTTAAAATAAAAACAACTTGTTAAACAGAGAACTTACGTTATCTACCGCTTGGTGTGTGCTCGTTCTCTGCGCAACAGCACTAAGTGTATAGTTATTTACAGACTTGTAATTTCTTTAAAAGTGTATAGAAAACTTGTGTTAACACCGCAAGGTTTGCCTTTCTATCACGAATGACTATAAAGTGAATGATTACTTTACTTGTTACTTGTTAAGTGAGTGAGCGGGGGTGTACGGAAGTAGAAGGCGAAAATTGAATGTGATCAACTCTTGGAGGAGGAGAACGCCTATATACCCATACAGAACTGGACTAGTTTGAGGGTTGTAAAGGCGAACCACGTGTTGATGAAAGTACAGTTTTAAACATTGTTAAAGGTTTAAAGGTGACCACCGTGTCGACAAAAAGTAGTAAACAAGGGTAAATAAAGTACAATAGCGCTTCATTTAAAATTAAATTGTGGTTGTGAGATAAAAACATTATCAGAATGGTCAGGTCAATTGATATCAAAAGATTAGTATATGAATATTATTACCAATCATGTCTTCTGTCTTTATTGGGGACGTTAATCACAAATAAAATTAAGACTCTCAGTAAAAAGTTTATTTTATATTAAACATATATACATGTAAAATTGTTTTTCTAGTAAAATTTCTGAAACTGTTGATTATTTATGCTCTTCTAACTTTATTAAGGGACTTTTACAACACGTCTTTTTAAAAATGCCTTTTCTTTCCCTCGACAGTAACATCTTCGACTTCTATATTTGGGTGACTTCATACTTCGTTTACAATTCTCCTTGTTTCTTAATTCGCATCATTTTTCTAGGACACGAATAGTTGTATTCAATCTGTGAGATTTCATTATTTAACTGTCCTATTCTATCGATGTATTCCTCAATGTCTTTTTGTAAGATTCTTTACATATAGCGCAATCATGTCAGCGTTGCAGAACACAGGCTTTTGTGTTGTTGTCATTTAAAGGTCAAGTGTGTGGTGGGTCATCAATATAGTTGTCTTCATTAAATGGTTGGAGTCGTTTTCGTCAAGAAAAAAGTTTCATCACCTTGTTCGACGGAAGGCATGTAGTCATAGGTGTCTCTGTCGTTAAAAAATGACAAACGGATTCTTTCCATCAGATCCAATAGTTGTCTTCTTGGCTACTAACTTTGAAATATTTCAAAGTGAACAACGCTGTGATGGGGAGATTGTGCCGGGAGTAATGTAAGAATCTTCCTTGTGTCTGTGTTGATGAGATGCGTGTGCTACAAGTGGTACTTCCGATTACCCCAGTGTTGTGAAGAGAAATTTTGTTGACTGTACACAACACTCAAAAACATAAAAGGGGAGATTACTTTTTTTTGTTTTTTTTTATTTTGGCATTGTTACCGACAGGATTAACACACACTCATAATATAATAATTCAATCAAATTAGCTGAGTCCAATACCGTTTATATGTCTTACAAATTGCATTTGTTAAAGCAGAAATAATATAAAGTCGACACAGTCGCGAGTGTCTAATCGTATATGAGGTAGAATGAATTGTTTTTTTTTGTTTTTGTTTTTATAACGTTGCATTATATTAGTGTCATCCACCTATTGTTAAAAGAGAAAATAACAAAAAACCTTATCGGTCTGATGGGCTGTGTTGGCAGGGACGCTATGGACAGTGATAGTCTGATCAAGACATAGTGGTGAAGAATTCAGCGATGACGATACCGGCGCGGTGCGATAACCGAAACGCTAAACATATGTAGCGACCTCGCGGGGCTTATCTAATTGTTATTTAATTGAGGTCAATTTGCTTTTTAATTGGGGCGTCAAGGGATCTGGCACGGGCTTATTCTGTAATATATGCGGAAATGTCCAAAGGTGTGATCACGGATAAGGACCCGCAGAAGAGTTAACATGGGGGCTCAAAGGTTGCCTGTCCCAGAACCTAACTTTATAAATACTAATTTATGTTAGTTTGGCTAAATAAAATGAAAGATGATTGTCGGGTGTTCGACACTGGTGATGGACAAACAGGATGTTGTTGTAAAGAACAAATTTTTAAATACTCTAAATTATCAGAAAAACATCGATATTGTTTGATTTACATGATCCGAATGTTACAAAAAGCCTTCGATTGTTATAAAGGAAAAAGTCTTAGCAGCGTTAGTAAGGGAATTTATCCGTTTGATGTTGTATGTAATGATTCAATTAGAAGATATATTAAAAAATGTTTTAATGAGAACTAAAAACAAAAACTTATGAAGATCATAAACAACATGTTAAAGAGATTTTATAACAGCAGTGTCTATGACAAGGTAGAGAAGCCAGAAATTCACGCAGAAGTAAGTAGGGCTCCACGCAGGGTCTGGTGGAAATTAATGAACAAACTTATAAATTGTAATAGAGTCTTTGTGATAAGTTCTAGGTTAGATTGGCTGTATCCGACAAAAACTTGTCTCGAGCAATATTGGTCTCATAAAGTTTGTTGAATACTAATGGATTCTCCCCTCACTGCACTCGTCAAATTGTCAATAATAATTAGAAGTAAAAACGTTAATAATATGGAGGAAGATCTCTTACTGAAATAGGTAGTCTCGTTGGGGTTTTTAGATGCATGATTTAAACATTTCCTTATACTAAATGGGACGCTCATATACTGTGTGAGAGAATTTAATGAAAGAAAAAACTGCTAACAAATGATATAAAAATACTATGCAAACATCAATGGAGAGTTAAGAGAATATCTGGAAAATGTTGCTGAATGTAAACACTAAAAAGAGCCCCAAATGTTAATAAAAACTTGATTTTGACAATTTTTGTCTTACTAAATAGGAGGATGGCGGGGACGGGATCAGTTACGCAGTGCTTTCGATCTTTTTTATAAATGCAGACACGAAAAGATGATTTGGAAAACACAGGACATTGGGATGTTTTGAATATTCTACAAAAAATATGAATTATCTCGAATGATATGATGAGATTGTATACGTAAAAAAATTGTGAAATGTCTGGTAGTAACAGTTGCTAAAATATCAAACTTTCATCATCAGAGTTCATTTCTTTAAAGAAACATATACTCTCATTATCAATTAAAAAGATGCATATGTCTGTTCTGTTGTTCTCTTATGTCAAACAATTGAGGTATATAAATTTTTTGGATGGAAAATAAAGATACAGTTGATTGGAAAAATATTAAAAGGCATAGCGGTTACTATCTGTGCAAATTTTACTTGAAATATGTCGGATGACATTGCAAAATTCTAAAGAAGACATACCCTGAATATGTACGAAGTTGGATCATTTATTAAATGACTCTAATACTTTATAATTATTTTACTAAAATTGTATATAATTTGTTGTCTTATAAAAAAAACGTAACATTAGATCGATGAAAAAAATAGATATCTTTCTTATAACATGAGTGTTTAAAATTTCTGTAAATTTGTTCTTAATGAAATGGCGCCGGACTACCAAAAAGTATTGCTGAGTGATATTGATAAAGGCCGGAGTTTGTAAAAACTTTTCTGATTCCAATTAGTAAACAACAGTTTGAATGAATTGATAAAAGAACTTAGTTTGTGCTTGAGTATAAAACCACAACGGCGATTTGTATTATGTTGTTGTGTGGTGTTGTCGTCCCCTCCCTTCGGAGAAATGTTTTTTAGCCTAAGATGTGGCGTTAAGAACGATATTTTTTATGAGAAATTCAGTAAAATGCGCGTTATTTTTCACTATTATTCATCAGATAATTTTAAAACTTTTACAGAATTGTTAAAGACAATTGATGAAAAGTATTTTATTTTAAATTGCATTAAAAAATTTTGATAAAATAGGGATGATATTAGGAAATAAAAACTATATCAAGGGTTCAACTGGACCGGAAAGTGGTGATTTTAAAAAAAATTATTTTAATAAGTTTTACTGATGCGTATATACCAAATTTCATCACAAAAAAAAGCTCCAATAGTTCTGCGAGGGGGGGGGGGGGGGAAAAAAAGATATAATCTAGTTTAAACGATTAAGGGCATTATTGGGGTAGTATTTTGAAATTTTCTGTTATTTTCGTGAAATTTTAATGAAGAAAACTAGCTTGAGTTTTTGAAGTTTCAGATTTTTCTGATAATTTTTTTGTTATATTGTGGTTCTTTATGAATATTAAGAAATAAGGGGGATGATTTCACCCTTAGTGGGATAAGTTAAGTCAAAAGGAGGTTAAGTATTTACTATAGTGTGGTACCAAATTTCCATGTTAATATGGGGTAAGTGTAGTTGGTTTGAACAACAAGGTTTGAAATAAATTATTCAAGTATTCACTTGTATTGTGAATATACATTGGAAACTCCATAACTAGTTCTAATAGTCGATGTGTAACCATCGATGTTTTATGTAATCTCGATAAGAAACTTCGCATATTCATAGATTCGTTCTATCGCATGGAAAAAATTATTCATGCATGGGCGTTGGCCACGTATAAGCCAGTCAGTGCTAAATCTCCTCCGTGGTTTTAACGAAATTTAACAAGGACATATCATCAATGTTAGAAGATTCGTAGATGTATTTGCAAGTTGCAGAAAGAGAAAGGGGACCTTATATGAAGTAAAGAAGATTGTGTGATGTTTTCTGTGTTTCTTGGTGTATATACAAGTGTGAAGTGAAGTGTTCCACTGGGGCGTTTGCCATTCATATTTAATAAGTTTACTTATTTATATTTGCGACTCGAAGAGAAGGAAAATATTGCAAAGAGATTGTGAATTTGTGTTAGGACATTCTAAACTGTGATAAAAAAACATTGATGTGAAAATAGTGATGTAATAGTGGTTCAATTTTTAATACAGGAATTAAACGTTTTTTTAGAGTGATGAGTTGATTTCATTGTCGCACAACGGCACGTGAGCGAAACGCAAGGTTCATTGTGTGTGGATGTGAGCAAAGCAAGGTGTCTTTAATTTGTCTTTTTTCATTCTGTCATATTCATTGTTCACGGCGTGAAGCAAACCATAGTGTCATATTCGTTGGAACAGCCGACGTTACAAAATGCTAGTAGTTGATTGAAAATTAAGAATACATATGATACCTTTTACATTTCATCTGTCACCGTCTTGTCCCCAATGTTCTTATAAAGTTAAGTAGCATATCGCAAAACAACCACGCACCACACCGACTAACAAACACTCATTTTGTATGTCTTGTCATTATATCTATAAGACTTAACAATGAATTGAGAGGTGAGTGTTCATATTATTTCTTCGTTTCAAATTACCTTCCTAAAACTTAAATATGATATCTCTTTTCCTTCACTTTTTTACCCCTGATGAAAAAATAAAGTCTCGTATTCATCGTTCCTGGGCAATAATCTTTGTAATAATGTTAAGACCAAACAATATCCTAAATAGTTGTACAAAGTAGAAATGAAATTTCAATTTTTCTGATTTATCGTCGGTTGTTGATAGGAAATGGGTGAAAAAAAATAAAATCACAAACATGTTGTCGGCTGAAAAAAAATTTCTAATATCTACGGCCAGCACTTAGAGTTGTCCATGTAATTTTACCATTAATATAACAAAAAATCTTTTTGTGTTAAATGGAAGAGTATAATGTCCAAACTGGTTTACCTACAGTTATTGTATAATAGAGGAGAAATTATTGATAAAAGATGATTTAGACTTTGTTGAGATTGTAATTTTAAATTTGGTGACTATCTGAAAGACCTAAGCACACCTAAGAATTATTGTCGCAAATAAACAGGTGTTTTTACACACACACATATTAAGTTGATATTTTAGATGTCTGCGTTTGTTCTCTCGTCTCTACAAATTGCAATATGGAGGGTTAAAAAACAAAGAAAATTTGTTTACAGAGATTTAGAAAACAGAATAAAAATTTTTACGTGTAATGTCTCTTGAGAACCATTGACACTCATAATGTTAGAATACCATTTACCTTTTCTAAGAATACCAATTAGATTTGTGTAGGGTATCGATACCCCAAAAAAAACCATACGTTTATTTATGAAAAAGATATTAACCTGTATTTTGTTTTATTATCTGGATGTTGAATTTGTCCTACGATTTTTTTAAGCCTAGTAAATCCTCGCGATGATTTTATAGTGACAGCTTGGGAAAAAGATAAATAATGAAACCTTCCGTCAAACAACAATGAAAGATGTTGGGCAAATTCCCTCGACATTCTCGACGTGATTGTTCTAGCAAATTTCATTTTTTCCGTCTTTAAATTTGTTCGTATCATAAATGGTCAGTTCTTGAAAGAGTTGAAACGCGGTTGGTGAATTCAAGGTTTTAAAGAATATAAGAAGTTGAAACCGAATTAGAAAGAAAATAAAAGATTTTGAATTTGGAGGAAAATAGAAGAATTAAATGGTCTGGTTAGGTTTACAATAATTGCCCGAGTTGGAAGATTATTAAAGTACACGTACCATACCCGAACAGGACTTTTGAATGTTTTGAGATGAAAAAAAGATTAAAGTAATTGAATAAAACATGTATAAATTACACTTGAGTTGTTACTGGAAAGAAAGACTATTAAACATAAAAACGGTTGTGTTACTATCAATTTTGTAGGAATAGAAGATTATCAGTTAGTTCCCCACTTCATAGTACTAGTCTTTTGATAACCATTAGTTGGGTTGTCGTCTCTTCATCAGAATTCACATGGAATAATTATCTATTAGGTAGTATTACACTTTGTTGTTTCACGCCAAGTAAAGTGATAGTGATATTGTTATCCAGAAAAATCTGATAGTGCCTTCTTTAATGAATTTTGTTGAATAAATCTTGATTTCTCACAAAAAATCCTTAAAGTAAGTGTCAACAATTGTAGTCTTGATTAATTGTCAGTAAAAACGTTACAGTATGTGTAAAAAATTTTTCATAAAATATCGATGAAAACTCTCTGTCTGATTTCGTTTTTCAATTTCTTTGATCAATATCTTTCGTAATTAAGTTAAAATAAAAACTATCAATACATTTCTGTGACTTTACGATGAAAAAAACCAACCCTCCAACTCATACGTTCTTTCTGCAAAAGAATTTTACAAGTTCAATGAATTCTGTTTGGAAAGTGTGTCGAAGACGGTATCAACATGTTCTATAAAATTGTTTTGGTAATTCGTTGAATTCATCTTTGTTGCACTTTTTAAATGCTAGAAAATTTTAGAGAGGCATTGGTGAGTTCATGTTTTGCCCAATTGAGTAGAAAAGTTTTTTTATTAAAAGTATGTTTTTAGTAAAAAAACTTTTAAATTGATTAAATTTTTATTGAAGATTTCTCGAAGATCTTTTCGCGTTTATTCGTAGCAGATTTGGACAAACATTTCCAATATATTTTTGACATTAAAACAGCTTAAGAAAGTAGAAGCAAATACAAGCTATGTAGGCTTTTTTTCGGGTTAATTTTTCATTCGTGAGTTACAGATTCGATTATTGTGTCCCGTTTCTAAAAAAACTCAGTATTTTCCATTGATTTACTGTTGGCTCCGAAAGTGGTCTAGAATCGGCATATTCCAGTATCTACTTATATAATTATATATATATATAAAATATATATATATATATATATATATAAAGACTAAAACAAAACCTATAATTGCAAACAAACCTGTTTAAAAAAACCAACTGAGTCTACTGCTGAGATTTGAAGCTCTCTTCCGTGCTTTAAGACACACCAGGGAAAAGCGATGAAAAATGTGTTTTAAGTATGGGAATATCGCTCACTGTTGTTGTTGTAGCAAGGAATAACCACATCCGGGTACTGTGAGTGTTGTCAATTGAAGCAGAGTTTAATAATAGTGGAGAGAAATGAAATATAGTGCGATCCTGGTTTTGATGTATAATAAGGCAACCACGTCAGTGGACTGTGAGTGTAGTCAGTTAGGAAGCAGTAGGTTGTTAATTATATAAGGGGAAGTAATAAAAATATCGATCCTTGTGTTTGGTATAGTAATGCACATCCCAAGTCAGTGGGGACTGTGATGTGGCATTGAAGAGTATTGCTAAAGGGGGGTA
>NW_025783649.1:0-28651 GCF_021130785.1 Homalodisca vitripennis
AAACCAGACCCCAATGTCTAGACTTTTACATTCTTGTATTACTCTGGCAAGAAGACCTCATGAGGCCCTATGGATGGATGGAACAGCGGCTGCAAAACACATCAATTCGAAGAGGGATTAGGCTTTCCATTGCGGACCCACAAACTTGGGTGCGTGGGGTTTTTATTTTTAAATGCAAGTGCCAGTCAAGCCTAGCACCTGTACAACCGTAAAGTGCCGGAAGGTGCAGCATTTTGTCCCCGGAGCAAAGGACACACACAAAACCACCAACTTATGATGAATGAGTGTGTAAGCGAGTTTTACTTTGGCAAAACACATTCTGATATCTGGTTTGTGTGTTGAATTGCAGAGAGTGGAAACACCTAGAAAAAAAAACTTGAAAGTTCAGGATTCTTAACTAAAACCTTCATACCAAAATGTAACTTTTTTCTTGTATATATGTTTTACAGCCTTGAATATACTTAAAATTGTATCAAATATATTTTTGTTTCATTGTTTCCAAACAAGCTTGTAAACCATAAGAGGTGTGTTCTTTAATAAAAAAAGAATTTTACTTTAATATTGAAAAAAATATTTTTTAATTTTGGGGCACACAGTACCCCAGTGTACTCGGTTAGTGAGTTGTTGACAAAAATTGAGGTGTATGGTTTCCAGGGTTAAGGAGAAAACGAACAAAAGTTTGTTTTTAAAAACTGTTTTTGCAATCACTCGTTAAACATAGACTTTTACTTATCCACGGATAATACCAAATTCAAATTTGACGTAACTACAAATTCACCTTTAACTGCAATATTTATTTAATATAAACCATGCTCATAGCTTGATTCAGAAGAGTAATATGCAGATATCATTAAATTACTATCTTACGTTTGGCTTACAAATATAAAAGAAATTGTTATAAAATCAACTTATTAGTTGTTTTTTTTTGAAGACCAGAAAGTAATGGTTTCTCAAAACTCCGTGTGTACCATCATTTCTCCTCGATTCGAAGACAACCAAAGCACAGCTCAATCGTGGCATCGGAGGATATCATAACTAATTTAATCTAAAATTTATTAATAGTAAAAAAATAAAAATTTACTAAGACATAATATAAAGGACTTGTTTTCTTAAGATTTGCGTGCGCGAAGCCGTGTGGTAACCAGCTAGATAGAGGCAGGAATATGCGTATCATACCTTCATAAATACGCCCAAGAGGGCCTCACGATGGAACGACTATCAATTATCTCAGCAATGTTTACGAATGTGAGATAGAAAAAGAATAAGGATGAAGTATCGATCAGTTCGTACTGTTTTCAACGGGAAATTATGCGGTGCGAAGCCGCGGGCAACTTTTGACAAAACCAATTATTGAAAATGCGCAGCAAAGCGTCGCCGGGCCCGCTAGTACTGAATAAAATCTCTGATTTTTGGTACTTATTTCTGTTTCAGATTATTTTTAGACTTTGTATCTAATATCAACTTTTTCTCAGAATTAAAAATCTCTACCTACAATTAAATGTATGTTGATTTTAATGTATATTATTACCAATTATCAACAAAATTATTGTACATCAAACTTAAAAAAAACATTCGTTTCGTTGATCCCCAAATTTTTTGCAATTTAACCCTGAATTCCCTTCAAAAACTACTACAGGTACAGTTCTGAAACCTATTTTATTAGCTTTTATCAGGTAAAAATACATCAGAATCCACGATATTTCTTACTTTAATTAACCTTTCCAAAAGTTCAGTATGGCTCTTATTTTACTCTTTACCCAGGAATTCAGAGCGAAACTCTTTCGCTAGCTGTACAGTGACTCACTAACGAAGCGGTTTTTCGGACCTATGTTTATATAAACCATATTTTAAATATATTTTTACTAGTAACATATGTGCCTTGTAGAAGTGGGGGGAGCAACATTCATGAATCACCCTGTATTTTAGAATTAAGCAGTTATTAAATTTGGCTGGGTTGGCAAACTGATTTTAATGCTATTTAATAGATTAGAACATTATCGTATGTCCTACATATAAAGTCATTTATGGTGGCGACAAAGGTTCCTCTGAAATCCCCACTCTCATACGATGAGTCTGAAAATGTGCACCTGACGGAGGACAAATGTATACTACTTATTCACCTAGGATTACGACTATAGTTTTGATAGTCCGAGTGATGTTATGATTTCAAAAATCAATGTAAATGAATTCATTTTCATTTGAGTTTTCTTCGTAGTTTTTGGATAATTTTTTTTATCTTTACTGCTTTTTTAGTCCAAAATTCTTATAAAAACTGGCTCTGTAGTAACAAACGACTTTGACTATTTGCCACACAAGAAACAATATCAAACTTTGAAATTTCATTCTATTTTATACTTCTATACGACTTATTAATAAATCGTAGGCCGAGATTGGAGATATATACATGTTAAAGATTTTACATAAAAATACGTAATGTAAAATCTTTTTGTATGTAAAAATTTTGGTGAAACGTGTATTAATTCTTTAAAATATTGAAAGATCTAAAATGCATAGTAATAATTATATTTTATTTTTAATACAGATGATATCTGCCATAATTCTATGACTGGAGTACAGGGGTCGTGCACTGTAAATGAGGCCCCTCCCCACCCACCCCCACAAAACCCCCCACATCCTAATCAGCATTGTTACGCCATGGGGGTCATTCAATCCGTGAGTCCACAAAACATAGTCGGCCCTTGAATTACCCTTTTCTCTAAAAACTGAAAAATAATAGAAAAAGTTTGTTTAATTGAGGAGGTTGGAAACCCGTTTGACACACGTAGTATTTAGTAAAACTTTTGTAGTGATTCCCTAATAAAAACACTGTTAGAAAAGAAAATATGGGAAAAATGTATATCTTTTACAGTAATAATATCACTGAGTGCTATATTTCATTATTACACTACGACACGGTAATATATATGTTTGAATTCGCTATATATACATAATATATATATATATATAATTTTTTGTTAAATCTTTTTGATTACATACTACATGTTTCGGATTTTAACCATCATCAGTGTGTCCACATTTAACCATCTAAATAAATAAAATAAATAAAACAATTAGATATACACATGTGGGACCTTTTAAAAACCATATGTTAACATTTAAATGACACAGTTCGTAAATTTTTCTTATTAGTTAATCTGTATTCAATATTTTTAATTTTTATTTACAATTGGATTTTGTCCTTATATTTCAGGATTACTTATTTTAAAAATGTTATGAGGATCTTTATTATGAATTAGATAGATATGTGAATTCTTCTTTTGTGTTTAACTTCTCTCCTTCCCTTTCGATGTCTAAAATTTCCATGTTCATTTCAATTATTTGTAGGAGTTATGGTCAGTCATACCAATAGGTGGTCTCAGCAATCAAAAATAATTTGAATTTATTGTAGGACATGTTATTTGTTTTCAATGCTTGTATGTGTTCTTATAAACCTTTTCATTAAAATTTCTTCCAGTGTTGCTCTATATAATAGCTTTCACAGTCATTTACAGTTAATTTTGTATACTCCAGATTGTCTTGTATAATATCTTGTTTGTTCATCATTTTGGTTCACTTTGTTTTCAATAAGTTTAAAATGTATTATTTCTTGGTGGTCGAACTGATGGAGAATTTTGTATTTTGAAAAGGTTTTTTCGAACATGCTTTGTTTAATTTAGTATTGAATTAAACAAATATATCATAATATATAATAACAAAACATATACGAAATGTCACAGTTAACAGAATATGGTAGTACACTATATGAAAGTTGACTAGTGGAATTACATTTTTTGAATTAATAAAGAAATATATTTAATACACCTTAAGTAAATAGCTTTTACAAAGTCTGTGCTTCGCAATTCTTCTTCGATTATATTTAATTAACTAAAAAGTAATTTCTTTTAAATTTTAAACTTACTTAAACATGTCACTCCGTAAGATGTATAAACTTATTTACATACAGTATAAAATTTCAAAATAGTCATCCTCAATAGTAGCAAACAATTGAAAAATAAAACAGATGGTATACCTTCCACAAACGTTTCGTAAATGAAGACAGCCTTGCTATTCACGAATAAGGCCCTCTCATAAATAAATTGTTATAAATATTGGTTCTTGTGTTAGTTTTTTTAATGTTTGTGATTGAATACAACATAAACGTTATTGTAGGACCTTATTACTTGTAAGTTATCTGAGAGTTTGTAAACAGCTCGCATGGTCTGCAATTTGTCACTTCAAAACTCTCTCACCATATCCCGTGTGAAACCCCATATATAATGGCATTACATGTTCCACCTGTTGCTCGACGCTTAGTGGGTTTCGTCTAATTGCTTTTTGGATTCTGAAGTCCACAAATTCCTAGAAACACGTCGAAGTAATGTTGGTTTATGTGATGTGTCCTGTACCAGAATAGTTAATTAATACAATTAAAAATGTTCTAACTTAACACTTCAAATGATTAATAGATTTTGGTCCAACATTCAATAGAACACTGGAAAACATATTGATCAAAACGCGTACGAAAAAGCTGGACGTGGGGGTTTACCAGATTACAGACTCATCTTTCACTTGTTGTTGAGTAAAATAAGATAATTTAATATTACATCCAAAGACTAGAATATATTCTTTGGCATTACTTTAAAATAAAATTAAAGGACCTCAACTAGCAACTTTCCCGAGTTTTCGTTTATATTAAGATCATGAATAATGAAGTAGTGAAATATTTGAATCATACAACTCCCATGGATAAATAAGGAATAATCGATATCGTTTTTTAATGTCTAAGTTGAGAAAAGTTAATTTATTATAAAGATTTTTTTTTTAACCGACCATGGGAAACTTAATTAACTCTAAAGTCATAATAATTTTTAATGACCGTCTATTTGTTATTCCCACGATGACTAAAAGCAACAATTTTTGTGAAACTTAGGCCTACTTATAAAACTGAATCAAATATTCATTCTAGCTCCTCGTCTGTTTAGAATTCAACACATTGCTTTTATTTGGATCTTTATGAAATCTAAATATGAATTAGCAAATAAAATAATTAGCAATAAAATACTCTGGTTTCCCTTCAGAAACGAATAGATCTTACATTTTTGTTTTCCTCTCGATTATCCTGGAACATGCAATAGTAGAAAGTTTTACATTTTTGAGATGTTTCTGTTTTTTGTGTGCCTGATGTGGAAAGCCCCAAATCAATCACCGTACCTACTTTTTCGACGGTTTTTTGTGTTCTTTTGCACATGGAGAGTTTGGAGCATCATAACCCGCTAAACAAATTCTATTCTATTGAAGTGCCTTCAATTCCTCGCTGCAAAATACACATTACACAGAAAACATGGGAAATATTTGTTTAAGTTGTCAGCTGGCATTACAGTAGAATAGTGTTTGTGCTAATAAGTAAATTAAAATGTATCTAATTTATCTATCGATCTTATCTAAATATTTATTGAATTAATTAATTGAAATAATTAGCCAAGCCTATCACTTGGGGGGCAGGACAATTTTTATTTCTGTTTGTCTTTATATCCACAAAATATCTCGAAAAACAAACTCCTATAGACTGAAAGTTGCGCGAAGTTTTTTTTATATAGGCAACATAGGTTTAAAAATATGAAACGACCATGAAAAGTTTGATAATCAAATATGAAAGTGTTGACTTTCAGCCTATCTATTACTTGTCTGGCTGTTATATAACTATTATTTATGTGTCTGGCGGTTACTTTTAATTGGCTGAGCATTAACGTGAAGAAACACCGAGTTCGAGTTCGAAACACCTGGTGCATGTCAATCCAAGAGATTCGGCGTTAGCAAACATTTTTACATTAGTATTATGGGTGATTATGATATCGACGAGAAAATTGCAGGATTAATAAAATTTACAAGCAAAATGTACAATCATGAGACATATCAACAGATGTATCCATAATGTAATGAGCTATAATTTTATAGACTTAAAAGTTGTATGTTACCTAAGCAAACATGTTTAAATAATCCCGGGGAGGTTAAATTTTTTTTTTAAGATTTAACATAGAGGAAAAACTTGGTACAGAGTTACTGAATATATAAATCTAATTTAACATATATCCAATGACCGCTACTTCCTCAGTGGGAATGGCCCATTGACATTTAAGAAAATCTTAAATATATATGCATAGGTTGATATACACATCAAATTAAAGGTCTTTATCTAGGTCGATATTTTAACCAGCTTGGATTATATCCAGGCCTATCAGGACTTAATTTACCACCCTATAATTTAAGGGACTATATGCCCATACCTTTTGCTACGACCTCGTAGAGATGTTTTATTTATGTTATTCTGTTTCTATTGAATAGATCTTTAAAATGACATGTCACAAGATAGGCATTGCAATTTGAAAATTTAAAGATACGCCCTTCTAACCCCCTTTGAAAAGGGGGTAAACCTTTTATTTTCAGAAAAAAAAGTATTTCAATAGGTATGGTGAAGATTGTACATCGATATCTCAATCCGTTTGGAATATACCCAAGTGCATCAGCACTTATTTCACACCCTGTATGGTTGTGTGAAGGAACTCTTGTAGTGTATGGGATACGTTCACATATTTAAACTAGACCGTTTTTGCCCTAAAATTGATTTATTATGTTATTCTATCATAATAATTACTGAATGACATCCTACAATTTACGATTTCATCTATCACCATCAAATTGATAATTTTAAAATGTCCTACTTTGTATGCTTATTTATTAAACCTGTTTATTAAAACTTATTTATTAGTCTACTTCTGTCTAGTAACTTGCATAATAAATCAAATCTTTCTGAAACAATTATATATATATATATATATATATATATATATATTATTTACTCATATATATATATATATAAGTAGATATGAATGTGAGGGTTCTAGCTCACTTTTGGGACAGTCAGAAAATCAACGTAAAATACTGTTTAAAGGACAATAAACTAATCTGTAACTCACGAATGAAAAATTAACCGAATCTATAGCTGTTTTACTGTTCATTGTAGGCTTCTAAT
Organism: Homalodisca vitripennis; assembly: GCF_021130785.1. NCBI lineage: Eukaryota > Metazoa > Arthropoda > Insecta > Hemiptera > Cicadellidae > Homalodisca > Homalodisca vitripennis. The sequence goes on from NW_025783649.1 coordinate 7,031, forward strand.
TTCTTAAGCTGTTTTAATGAAAAAATCCAGAAATCTTCGAAATCTTCATTCCACGAAGTTAATTGTAACACAGTCTTTATCTTTAATAGTCTTCTTTCCAGTAACAACCAAGTGTAATTTTTCATTTTTGTTCAATTCTTTAATCTTTTTTTCATCCAAAACAGTCAAAAATCTGTTTGGCAAGTGTACTTTACAATCTTTCCAACTCGGCAATTATTGTAAACCCGAATTTATCTTTCATTTTCTCCAAATTCAACAATTTTGTATTTCTTATTTTCTTCTAATTCTATTAATTTCTTGTATTCTTTGAATTGTTAAATCACCAACCTTATTCAACTCTTGTAACAGTGCCATTTACATAGAAAAAAAATTAATACTCTCTACACTTTTAAGGTGAAAAATCAACACTATACTTCCAAAATACACAAAAAAACCGGGGTTTTGACCCTAAAAACGTGTTTTTAGGGTCAAAACCACAGCTCTTAAGGTGCATATATACTAGAGTTTTTTTGAAAAATCCTGAAAATCTACTGAATTTCTCTAATTATTGCGAATTTTTAGCTTTAAAGTTGATAATGTGAACGATATTTCTCGAAAAATCACTACAAAATTGAAATTTAAAAAATCTCTAAATAAAATTTTTTCTATATAAATAGAAGAATCAAAGGCTTGTTTAAACCATAAAATTGTGCTGATTTGTATCAAATTTTAGTAAAAATCTGTACTTTTCAAAGTGTTAGTTAAACAAATTTTTTCTTCTTTAAATAGAAGAATCAAAGGCTGTTCAACCATAAATTGTGCTGATTTTATCAAATTTTGATAAAAATCCTTAGAAATCTACTGAAATTATTGCTATTTTTCAGCTTAATAAAAAGATATTTTACTAAAAAGTAAAACTTGGCAGATTTCAAATTTTCCCTATTTAAATGGAGAGGAAAAAGATATCCTGCCCGTTACTGCAAAAAAGATGTTTTCGAACATCATTTTACCCGACATTATAAGTCGAAAAATCATTTGAAGAACAAAGAAATTTATAATAAAGAACTAAATTATTTGAGGACTTGGGCTAAAGAGAATCAAATCGATAGGTCACGGATAAGATGTACAATATAGAAAAATTGCGTGAACTAAAGAAAAATTTTAAGGAAAGTAAAAAAGATTCAATCTATTTAAAGATGAAAAAATTCAATCAATCGCTGAGAAATTATCCATTGAAACAAACGATAAAACTAAGTCTGAAATGATCGAAGAAATTGACAAAACTCTTAATGAGAAACCTGAAAATATCATTGATGTAGAAGTTTTATCCTCAATACATGGTCTATTTAAGCAATACATTTTTAACAAATTTGAACGACAATTTCATGTCAATTTACCAAATATCTTTCTATTTTGCGCCCAGAAATTAAAAGTTTAATCGAAAAATTTCAAGAAACTGTGAAAAATAGTAAAGGATATCTCTCTTTAGAATGCGAATACGAACGAACTTTAGTGAACGGTGAAACACAAACTTGTCCAATGTACTTTACTATAAAAGCAGACGAGATCTTTGATGTAAACGACTTTATTACTAAGCAATTTAATAAATTAACACATCGAGAACAGACAAATCATCCAAATAAGGGTTCTGGATGGACATTTAAAAGCTGCAAAACAACTAGTTTTGAGCCTTAATAAACACGAAATAATGAACGCAGGATCATATATCGATTTGCCAAAGAAATATCAAAGATAGCTTGTGTAAATATCAAAAATAAAGATGATTTCTGTTTTTGTTTATTCTATCCGATGCGCTATTGAAAACCTGAAAAGAATGCTGACAGAGCAAAGCAATACGAGAAATTTGTAAATGACGAGATATTTTCAGGTTTCGAGTATCCAATGTCCTTAAAAGATATACAATTATTTGAAAAACGAAGCAGTAAAGCAAAGTATAATTATCCGAAAATGTCTGTAAATGTCTATAGTTTTGATGAAAAACTCAATATTGTTCCGTTACAAATTTCAGAAATTTATGATGCCGAGTTAGAAATCGATTTATTGTATGTTAAACAAGATGACAAATCTCATTATGTTTTGATAACAGATTTAAATAAGCTCGTTTTCTCTCAGTTATCTAAGTGTAAAAATAAAAAATTTCTATGCAGAAGATGTTTAAGCCATTTCTACAAATCTGGAGATTTAACAGACCATTTAGAAATTTGTAAAAATCACGAAGTTTGTAAGCCAATTATGCCGTTTCCAGGTCAAACAACATCATTTACTAATTATCAAAAGAAATTTTCTCATCCTTACGTTATTTATATGGATTTTGAAAGCATATTAGAGAAGATTCCCACATGCAAAAACAATCCGCAAAAAATCGACTAAACCAAGATTCAGAAGCATATTCCTTATGGTTTTTACTCTATATTTAGTGTCAAATGTGACAAAATCGCATGTACAAAACCGATATGTTATCGAGCCAAAAATGAAGAGATTTGCCGAATGTTCCAAAACAATTGTTTGAAGAGCTCAATAAATTATCGAAATACATAGCTAAAAAATATAATTCTAAGAACCAAAAACCCATGAAATTAACTGAAGAAGAAGAAATTTCGTATCAAAATTCCAGTCTTTGTCATATTTGTGAATGTGAGGGTTTTGATAATCAAACAAGAAAAAAAGTACGAGATTCATTGTCATTTAACAGGTAAATTTCGAGGTGCTGCTCATTTATCTTGTAACTTGAATCTCAAATTTCCTCAAAATATTCCCGTTTTCTGCCACAATATGTCAAATTACGATGCTCATTTGTACATAAAAGAATTGGCTAAACAGTATGGTAATGTTGATTTGATCGCAAACACAGATGAGAAATATATAAAATTATTCAGTAAATTCAGGATATGGGTATGAGTTTGAAGATGATTAAACCAAGAAAGTTCATCAAGTTTTCTTTCGTAGATACGTTCAGATTTATGGCATCGTCTATAGAAAAGTTAGCTAAAAACCTCAAAAAAGATGATTTCAAACATACAAATCATTTTATACAAGATGGTCTGAACGCAATTCTAGATAGACAACCAAAATGACGAAGAAGAAATCTTTAAAATTCTATCTGGAAAAGGCATATTTCCTTACGAATTTATCGACAGTATTGAAAAACTTGATTACACAGAAGAATTGAGAATTCAAGATTTCTATTCACTTTTGACAGACGAGAGCATATCTGAGAAAGATTTCAACACTACTTAAATGTATGGAAACAAATTAAAAGTAAAAAATTAGGAAATTACTCCGATCTCTATAACATTTCAAGATGTTCTATTGCTCGCTGATATCTTTGAAAATTTTAGGAATATTTGTTTGAATTGCTATAAACTTGATCCAGCACACTATCTAACAGCTCCAGTCTTGCATGGGATGCTATGTTAAAAATTAACGAAGATAGAATTACAATTAATTAGTGATTATAATATGTATTTGATGATCGAAAAAGGTATTCGCGGAGGCATTTCTCAGTGTATTAAACGATATGTGAAAGCAAATAACAAATATTTAAAAGATTTTGATAAGACAAAGCCCGAAAACTATTTGTTGTACGTCGATGCAAACAACTTTTATGGGTATGGACTTATGCAAAATTTACCATATAACGAAATCAAGTGGATGGATCCTAAAACGTATACAACAGCAGAATGGAAAGAAAACAATTTTGGAACTCACTGGCGACGAAGATTATGGATATATTTTAGAAGTTGATCTTGAATATCCAACAAATTTTGCATGAACATCACAAAGATTTACCTCTTGCTCCAGAACATTATAACAACAAACTTTGCACAACTCTTTTAAACAAAACAGAATATGTTGTTCATTCTAGAAATTTGAAATTCTATCTAGAACAAGGTATGATTTTAAAACATGTGAATAGGGTTATTGCGTTTGATCAGAAACCTTTCATGAAAGAATATATCGATTTTAATACTAGTATGAGAACCAAAGCTACAAGCGACTTCGAGAAGGACTTTTATAAGATAATGAACAACTCAGTTTTTGGAAAAAAGTATGGAAAATGTGCGAAATAGATGTGATATTAGACTAGGAAATGAAGAATTTTCAATGAAAACAAGCTAAGAAAACAAATTTCAAATGCTTTAACATCTTTGACGACAACTGTATAGCGAGTCACATGTACAAACAAAAGGTTAAATTTAACAAACCGATTTTACATAGGATTTTCAGTTCTTGACCTCTCAAAATTGCTAATGTACGAGTTTTATTACGATTAAATTAAAGAGGTTTGATCCAGATTTGAATCTGTGTTACATGGATACAGACAGTTATTTTCTAGAATTGAAACGAGATCCTTTTAAAATTATTAAAGAAAATATAGATGACTTTGATACAAGTGATTATCCAAAAGATCATGAATGTTTCACTACTAAAAATAAGAAAGTAATAGGGAAAATTCAAAGACGAACTAAATAGCGAAGTTTTAGAAGAATTTTGTGGTTTAAGATCAAAGATGTACTCGTACAAATATCTAGACAAAAATCCAGTTAGGTGTAAAGGAATTAAGAGAAGCGTTGTAAATAAAACAATAAATATCGAAAACTTGAAGAGATGTTTGTTCGAAGATAAAGAAGAATTTAGGGAGATGACTGTAATAAAAAGCTGATAAACATGAATTGTACACAGTTACCATAAACAAGCTGGCACTGAACGCTAAAGATGATAAGAGAATCGTTCTAGAAAAATAAGATCGATACAGTACCTTATGGCTATAAAAATGAAGCAAAATCTGATATATTAGATGAGTTAAATAAACTTGGAAACTTTGACATGTAAATGGAAGATGATTTGATTCATGCCACAAATGCAAGAAAAAAAACGAAAAATATAGATTCTAAAATCGTTCAAACTCAAAACGGATTGTATAGAATTGCAGCAAAATGTTCAAAATGTAAGACAAATAAGAGTAAATTTATAAAGAATCCAAATGAAAAACAAGTAAAGAAAGAATCTAAGAATAAGGAAGAAATCGAGGTTGTGAAGCTAGAGAAATTCATGCACCGGTACGAAAGAAGTTTAAAAAGAGAAAAATTATAACATTAGGAATTGACGATTTATGGGCAGCAGATTTTAGTTATAATGTCTAACTATTCAGATCAAAATGATGGATTTAAGTATATGTTAAATGTTATTGATACTTTCTCAAATATATGCTTGGTCAAGAGCTATCAAAAGAAAAAAACGGCAAGGATATTTCAAAAGCTTTCGAGAAGATATAGTAAAAGATGCCATAAGGATCAATCACAAACCTCCTAACCTACTTCATACAGATAAGGGTTTAGAGTTTAAAAATAAAGAATTTAACGATGTTTTTGAGGAAATACAACATTAAGATTTATCATACTGAAAACGAAGAGAAATCAAGTATTGTAGAGAGATATAACAGAACTCAAAATGAGAGAATGAAAGTAATTTTTGAGATTAATAAAAACTTTAAATGGATCGATATTCTTCAAGAAATCGTAAAGAAATATAACGATACTGTTTCATAGCACAATCAAAATGAAGCCTAAAGGACGTAGATAAAGATGCAGAAAAAGAGTTATTAGAGTCGGTTTTTAAGTATGTTCCACCAGAAATTCACACGAAAACTAAATTTAAAGTCAATGATCATGTAAGAATTGTTAGTAAAAAACAAACATTTTCGAACAAATATAAGAACAATTGGTCAAGAGAAATCTTTGTTGATTTATCAAATTAATAACACAGATCCTGTAACTTATAGTATAAAAGATTTAAATAATGAAGAAATAACCGGAAAGTTTTATGAATATGAATTGAGAAAGTCAAAGATTTTTTCTATAATAAATGGAGGCTCAAAAGAAATGTTCAAGGTGCAAAGAATTTAAAGATTTTGAAGCTATTTGTCATAAAAATAAGAATACCAAAGATGGATTATACTATTATTGTAAGGATTGTCATTAAAAAATATGCAAGAGAATTATACGATAAATTAGAAAAATTAACGTTAGAAGAGAAAAAAATGTTGCGTTTGTAAAGAAATTAAGGATTATTTCCAAATTTTACGATTGGCATTATAGTAAAGATAACAAGAAGGCTTTTTGTAGAGATTGTGCTAGAAGAATTAAACGAGAAAGTCAAAAAGAAACCGACTCTTTGCGAGTGTGGACGAATCATTCAATGGTTACCTTATCTTCAAAAAACATTTACAAACAAAATATCATAATTCGAGAGTTTAATAAAATTTATTAACATTTTCATCGTGTAATTTAGATATTCTATACAATCAGTCGAGATTCTGCCATATTTGTAGTAAAATGATTTTCCGTTGTATAAAATATTCATAAGATTCTTTCATTTGGTTGTAGAGATTGATAGAATTTGGTTCGTCATCAATGAACAAAATCTCTAATTCAGGATAATTTATTTTTAGATGTTTTAAATCGGTTTTGGTATTTCTCGTTTCTGAGCTCTGATAACGTAATAAGGCCATTCCCACATGTGATTCTTCTTAATTTAACACAAAAAACATGGTGTTTTTTTCTTATCAAAATCTTTACATACCATATCTCTCTTCATTAATTCCATTCGCAATTCTTGATTCTCTATTTTCAAGGATTTCATTTGACCTGAAATTTGTAACTGTTTTATTTCATCCTTTTAACTGCTTATTTTCGTTTTTGAGTTTTGTACTCACCATATTTTCTAATGGAAGGTAATACTTCTTTCGTAACCCATTGTTGAAAGCTTTTTGCTTCTATTTTATGAGATCTTAAAAATTAACGAATAAAGTCCTGATTCATTAATGAAAATAGTATCTTTGTGAATATTTGCGAGGTGGCCCTCGAGGGCTTACCTTATCTTTTAGATAAAAGTATTGAGATTTGTCACCTTCATCGACATTATTTCTAATCGCTTTTTCTGTATTGTTATATTCCAATATTTCTGCAACATCTTTAGCCTTAAACCAAAATTCATTATTTTCGTCAACAATTGTTAAAATTTTCTTTATTATTTGAATTTTAGTTGATTATTTCTTAGATCTATGACTGACTCCATTTAGATAGAAAAAATTTAACAAGCAATTTTTATTTTGAGAGACCTGGTTCATTAACGAAAACAGTGTTATTTTGGGAAGTTTGAAGGTAAGCTATTTATAGCCCCCCTTATATTTAGATTAAAATAGAAGTTTTTATCATCTTCGTCAACGTTTATTCTGATCGTTTGCATAGTATTTTCATATTCTAGAATTTTTGCTACGTCTTTAGCCTTAAACCAGATCACATTGTTTTCGTCAACAATCGTAAAGATATGTTTGTTATTGAATTTTAGTTGATTATTGAGTAGGTCTACAACTGACTCCATTTAGATAGAAAAGTAAATTTAAACTAGTAATTTTTATTTCAGTATAAAGTCCAGATTCATTGATAAAAACAGGGTCAGGATGAAAAATTGTTAAGGGGCCATTCGAATAGCCCCTTGTTTTTTAAGTTTAAAAAATATTGAATTTTGTCATCATCATCAACTCATTTTTATTCCTTTTTCAAATCTTAAATATATTGTTGTTTTACTCTCATTATTTAATAAAAATTACCCTCAGAGTCTTGTATAGTTAGAACGATTTTTTGGAATTCTTTTAATATTTTTTCTAATTGGAATATAATCGATTTCATTCGGTTTTTCACTGATTTTTGATCCATAAGCAACATTTGGGAAAAAAAGTGTACAAAATTTCAGATTCTTTGTGTAAATGTTCGGTATGTTTTTCAAAACTAGGTTCAACGAGATTACAATGTACTTCAATTACATCGAACGGGTCTAAATTTTGGCGTTTTATTTCCTAAAATATACCTGATTTGGCTCAATAGTTTCTTGAACAAACCCTAACAAATCTACAATAATTGCTGAAAAACATTATTCTTACTGGTGATTTTATTTGAATTTTATTAGAGAGATAATTTTTTTGCATTTCAAACTTGTTTTCGTCAAAGTTTTAAAGATTTATCTGATTGTTTGAATGTTTTCAGATAATTTTTAAGGGAATTTTTAATTTGATCGAAAGTATAATATCCTTTGTTTAAAACCATAATATTTTGTTATGTTCTTCTCACTAAATCCTATACAATAAGGAGAACTTTCACTAATATTTATTACAAAATTGTCAGAATAAAAACCGCTCTTTTAAACCGATTAAAATAATTTGATTCTTCCTCTCTAAGTGTATAGGATGTTCCAAGTTTAAAACTAATTTAGAGCTTTCTGAAGTCAACTTGAACAGCTTCATTTTCGCAAGCGTTGCTTCAAGATGAAAATCTTCTATTTAAATGGAGAAGAAATTTTTAAAGCAAAAAGATCAGATAAAACTTCAAACGTTTGAAAGAAAATAAGAAAGATCAACCAATCAGATTGTTAATTGTTTGGTTCAAGTGGATGTGGAAAAACAACTTTATTATTGAATTTCATCTACAATAGGTTGATTCCTTATTCCAATTTGTACGTCTTTAGTAAATCTTTAGAACAAAACGCCTATAAAAAAATTACAAGAAAGATTTGAAAATATTGAGAAAAACTTAAACAAAAAAATATCACATTTTTATAATGCTTCTGAGGACATAGTTCCGTTAAGCGAATGTAAACCCAATTCGTTAATCGTTTTTGATGATTGTATTTTAGAAAATCAAGACGTTATTAAGGAATATTTCGTAATGTCCCGTCACTAAAAAATATCTCTTGTATCTATCTTTCTCAATGCTTTTCAAAGGTTTGATAAACAAGTTATAAGAAATAATTCTACGAATGTGAAACACGAACGTAAAACATGAACGTGAAACGTAAACACGAACGTTGAAAACATGAACGTGAAACACGAACGTGAACGTGGAACGTGAAACGTGGAACATGAACGTGAAACGTGGAACGTGAACGTGGAACGTAAAAAACGAGAACACGAAACGTAAAACGTGAACGTAAAAAACATGAAAACAACTAGATTATCACACGTTTATATTGGAAAATTTATTCAAATATTTACCATTTTTAGGCTTCAAAGTTTAGATTAATAGTTAAAAATCCGTAGTCTTCTTTCCAAATTTTATCACATAATTCATTAAAAGTGGTTTTTAAAACTCATATCATAGATCCCACATAATTGTTGTAAATTTTTCTCGAATAGTGATCGTCTTGCTTAAAAACACACACAACATATTCAAATTATTTCTTATAACTTGTTTATCAACCTTTGAAAAGCATTGAGAAAGATAGATACAAGAGATATTTTTGTGACGGGACATTACGAAATATTCCTTAATAACGTCTTGATTTTTCTAAAATACAATCATCAAAAAACGATTAAACGAATTGGGTTTACATTCGCTTAACGGAAAACTATGTTCCTCAGAAGCATTATAAAAATGTGATATTTTTTTGTTTAAGTTTTTCTCAATATTTTCAAATCTTTCTTGTAAATTTTTTATAGGCGTCTTGTTCTAAAGATTTACTAAAGACGTACAAATTGGAATAAGGAATCAACCTATTGTAGATGAAAATTCAATAATAAAGTTGTTTTTCCACATCCACTTGAACCAACAATTAACTCAGAATCTGATTGGTTGATCTTTCTTATTTTCTTCAAACGTTTGAAAGTTTTATCTGATCTTTTTGCTTTAAAAATTTCTCCATTTAAATAGAAGATTTTCATCTTGAAGCAACGCTTGCGAAAATGAAGCTGTTCAAGTTGACTTCAGAAAGCTCTAAATTAGTTTTAAACTTGGAACATCCTATACACTTAGAGGAAGAATCAAATTATTTTATCGGTTTTAAGCGGTTTTTTATTCTGACAATTTTGTAATAAATATTAGTGAAAGTTCTCCTTATTGTATAGGATTTAGTGAGAAGAACATAACAAAATATTATGGTTTAAACAAAAGGATATTATACTTTCGATCAAATTAAAAATTCCCTTAAAAATTATCTGAAAACATTCAAACAATCAGATAAATCTTTTAAACTTTGACGGAAAACAAGTTTGAAATGCAAAAAAAAATTATCTCTCTAATAAAATTCAAATAAAATCACCAGTAAGAATTAATGTTTTCAGCAATTATTGTAGAATTTGTTAGGGTTTTGTTCAAGAAACTATTGAGCCAAATTCAGGTATATTTAGGAAATTAAAACGCCAAAAATTTAGACCGTTCGATGTAAATTGAAGTACATTGTAATCTCGTTGAACCTAGTTTTGAAAATCATACCGAACATTTACACAAAGAATCTGAAATTTTGTACACTTTTTTCCCAAATGTTTGCTTATTGGATCAAAAATCAGTGAAAAACCGAATGAAATCGATTATATTCCAATTAGAAAAAATATTAAAAGAATTCAAAAAATCGTTCTAAACTATACAAGACTCTGAGGGAAATTTATTAAATAATGAGAGTTAAAACAACAATATATTTAAGATTGAAAAAGGAATAAAAATGAGTTGATGATGATGACAAAATTCAATAATTTTACTTAAAAAAACAAGGGGCTATTCGAATGGCCCCTTAACCAATTTTCATCCTGACCCTGTTTTTATCAATGAATCTGGACTTTATACTGAAATAAAAATTACTAGTTAAATTTCTTTTCTATCTAAATGGAGTCAGTTGTAGACCTACTCAATAATCAACTAAAATTCCAATAACAAAACATATCTTTACGATTGTTGACGAAAACAATGTGATCTGGTTTAAGGCTAAAGACGTAGCAAAAATTCTAGAATATGAAAATACCTATGCAAACGATCAGAAATAAACGTTGACGAAGATGATAAAAAACTTCTATTTTAATCTAAATATAAGGGGGGCTATAAATAGCTTACCTTCAAACTTCCAAAATAACACTGTTTTCGTTAATTGAACCAGGTCTCTCAAAATAAAAATTGCTTGTTAAATTTTTTCTATCTAAATGGAGTCAGTCATAGATCTAAGAAATAATCAACTAAAATTCAATAATAAAGAAATTTTAACAATTGTTGACGAAAATAATGAATTTTGGTTTAAGGCTAAAGATGTTGCAGAAATATTGGATATTGGAATATAACAATACAGAAAAAAAAGCGATTAGAAAAAATAATGTCGATGAAGGTGACAAATCTCAATACTTTTATCTAAAAGATAAGGTAGCCCTCGAGGGCCACCTCCGCAAATATTCACAAAGATACTATTTTCATTAATGAATCAGGACTTTATTCGTTAATTTTTAAGATCTCATAAAATAGAAGCAAAAAGCTTTCAACAATGGGTTACGAAAGAAGTATTACCTTCCATTAGAAAATATGGTGAGTACAAACTCAAAAACGAAAATAAGCAGTTAAAAGATGAAATAAAAACAGTTTACAAATTTCAGGTCAAATGAAATCCTTGAAAATAGAGAATCAAGAATTGCGAATGGAATTAATGAAGAGAGATATGGTATTGTAAAGATTTTTGATAAGAAAAAACACCATGTTATTTGTGTTAATTAAGAAGAATCACATGTGGGGAATGGCCTTATTACGTTATCAGAGCTCAGAAACGAGATAAATACCAAACCGATTAAAAACATCTAAAAAATAAATTATCCTGAATTAGAGATTTTGTTCATTGATGACGAACCAAATTCTATCAATCTCTACAACCAAATGAAAGAATCTTTGAATATTTTATACAACGGAAATCATTTTACTACAAATATGGCAGAAATCTCGACTGATTTATAGAATATCTAAATTACACGATGAAAATGTTAATAAATTTTATTAAACTCTCGAATTATGATATTTTTGTTTGTAAAATGTTTTTGAAGATAAGGTAACCATTGAATGATTTCGTTCCACACTCGCAAAGAGTCGGTTTCTTTTGACTTTCTCTCGTTTAATTCTTCTAGCACAAATCTCTACAAAAAGCCTTCTTTGTTATCTTTACTATAATGCCAATCGTTAAAATTTGGAAATATCCTTAAATTTCTTTACAAAACGCAACATTTTTTTCTCTTCTAACGTTAATTTTTCTAATTTATCGTATAATTCTCTTGCATATTTTTTATGACAATCCTTACAATAATAGTATAAATCCATCTTTGGTATTCTTTATTTTTATGAAAAGCTTCAAAATCTTTAAATTCTTTGCACCTTGAACATTTCTTTTGAGCCTCCATTTATATAGAAAAAAATCTTTGACTTTCTCAATTCATATTCCATAAAACTTTCCGGTTATTTCTTCATTATTTAAATCTTTTATACTATAAGTTACAGGATCTGTGTTATTAATTTGATAAATCACAAAGATTTCTCTTGACCAATTGTTCTTATATTTGTTCGAAAATGTTTGTTTTTTACTAACAATTCTTACATGATCATTGACTTTAAATTTAGTTTTCGTGTGAATTTCTGGTGGAACATACTTAAAAACCGACTCTAATAACTCTTTTTCTGCATCTTTATCTACGTCTTTTAGGCTTCATTTTGATTGTGCTATGAACAGTATCGTTATATTTCTTTACGATTTCTTGAAGAATATCGATCCATTTAAAGTTTTTATTAATCTCAAAAATTACTTTCATTCTCTCATTTTGAGTTCTGTTATATCTCTCTACAATACTTGATTTCTCTTCGTTTTCAGTATGATAAATCTTAATGTTGTATTTCCTCAAAACATCGTTAAATTCTTTATTTTTAAAACTCTAAACCCTTATCTGTATGAAGTAGGTTAGGAGGTTTGTGATTGATCCTTATGGCATCTTTTACTATATCTTCGAAAGCTTTTGAAATATCCTTGCCGTTTTTTTCTTTTGATAGCTCTTGACCAAGCATATTTTGAGAAAGTATCAATAACATTTAACATATACTTAAATCCATCATTTTGATCTGAATAGTTAGACATTATAACTAAATCTGCTGCCCATAAATCGTCAATTCCTAATGTTATAATTTTTCTCTTTTTAAACTTCTTTCGTACCGGTGCATGAATTTCTCTAGCTTCAACCTCGATTTCTTCTCCTTATTCTTAGATTCTTTCTTTACTTGTTTTTTCATTTGGATTCTTTATAAATTTATCTTATTTGTCTTACATTTTGAACATTTTGCTGCAATTCTATACAATCCGTTTTGAGTTTGAACGATTTTAGAATCTATATTTTTCGTTTTTTTTTTTCTTGCATTTGTGGCAGTGAATCAAATCATCTTCCATTTTACATGTCAAAGTTTCCAAGTTTATTTAACTCATCTAATATATCAGATTTTGCTTCATTTTTATAGCCATAAGGTACTGTATCGATCTTATTTTCTAGAACGATTCTCTTATCATCTTTAGCGTTCAGTGCCAGCTTGTTTATGGTAACTGTGTACAATTCATGTTTATAGCTTTTTATTACAGTCATCTCCCTAAATTCTTCTTTATCTTCGAACAAACATCTCTTCAAGTTTTCGATATTTATTGTTTTATTTACAACGCTTCTCTTAATTCCTTTACACCTAACTGGATTTTTGTCTAGATATTTGTACGAGTACATCTTTGATCTTAAACCACAAAATTCTTCTAAAACTTCGCTATTTAGTTCGTCTTTGAATTTTCCTATTACTTTCTTATTTTTAGTAGTGAAACATTCATGATCTTTTGGATAATCACTTGTAATCAAAGTCATCTATATTTTCTTTAATAATTTTAAAAGGATCTCGTTTCAATTCTAGAAAATAACTGTCTGTATCCATGTAAACACAGATTCAAAATCTGGATCAAAACCTCTTTAATTTATCGTAATAAAACTCGTACATTTAGCAATTTTGAGAGGTCAAGAACTGAAAATCCTATATAAATCGGTTTGTTAAATTTAACCTTTTGTTTGTACATGTGACTCGCTATACAGTTGTCGTCAAAAGATGTTAAAGCATTTGAAATTTGTTTTCTTAGCTTGTTTCATTGAAAAATTCTTCATTTCCTAGTCTAATATCACATCTATTTCGCACATTTTCCATACTTTTTCCAAAAACTGAGTTGTTTCATTATCTTATTAAAAGTCCTTCTCGAAAGTCGCTTGTAGCTTTGGTTTCTCATACTAGTATTAAAATCGATATATTCTTTCATGAAAGGTTTCTGATCAAACGCAATAAACCCTATTCACATGTTTTAAAATCATAACCTTGTTCTAGATAGAATTTCAAATTTCCTAGAATGAACAACATATTCTGTTTTGTTTAAAAGAGTTGTGCAAAGTTTGTTGTTATTAATGTTTCTGGAGCAAGAGGTTAAAATCTTTGTGATGTTCATGCTGCAAATTTGTTGGATATTCAAGATCAACTTCTAAAATATATCCATAATCTTCGTCGCCAGTGAGTTCCAAAATTGTTTCTTTCCATTCTGCTGTTGTATACGTTTTAGGATCCATCCACTTGATTTCGTTATTATGGTAAATTTTGCATAAGTCCATAACCCATAAAAGTTGTTTGCATCGGACGTAACAACAAATAGTTTTTCGGGCTTTGTCTTATCAAAATCTTTTAAATATTTGTTATTTGCTTTCACATATCGTTTAATACACTGAGAAATGCCTCCGCGAATACCTTTTTCGATCATCAAATACATATTATAATCACTAATTAATTGTAATTCTATCTTCGTTAATTTTAACATAGCATCCCATGCAAGACTGGGAGCTGTTAGATAGTGTGCTGGATCAAGTTTATAGCAATTCAAACAAATATTCCTAAAATTTTCAATAGATATCAGCGAGCAATAGAAACATCTTGAATGTTATAGAGATCGGAAGTAATTTCCTAGATTTTTTTACTTTTAATTTGTTCCATACATTTAAGTAGTGTTGAAAATCTTTCTCAGATATGCTCTCGTCTGTCAAAAGTGAATAGAAATCTTGAATTCTCAATTCTTCTGTGTAATCAAGTTTTTTCAATACTGTCGATAAATTCGTAAGGAAATATGCCTTTTCCAGATTAGAATTTTTAAAGATTTCTTCTTCGTCATTTGGTTGTCTATCTAGAATTGCGTTCAAGACCATCTTGTATAAAATGATTTGTATGTTTGAAATCATCTTTTTTGAGGTTTTTAGCTAAACTTTTCTATAGACGATGCCATAAATCTGAACGTATCTACGAAAGAAAACTTGATGAACTTTCTTGGTTTATCATCTTCAAACTCATACCCATATCCTGAATTTACTGAATAATTTATATATTTCTCATCTGTGTTTGCGATTCAAATCAACATTACCATACTGTTTAGCCAATTCTTTTATGTACAAATGGAGCATCGTAAATTTGACATATTGTGGCAGAAAAACGGGAATATTTTGAGGAAATTTGAGATTCAAGTTACAAGATAAATGAGCAGCACCTCGAAATTTACCTGTAAGAATAATGTTTTCAGCAATTATTGTAGATTTGTTAGGGTTTGTTCAAGAAACTATTGAGCCAAATCAGGTATATTTAGGAAATAAAACGCCAAAATTTAGACCGTTCGATGTAAATTGAAGTACATTGTAATCTCGTTGAACCTAGTTTTGAAAATCATACCGAACATTTACACAAAGAATCTGAAAATTTTGTACACTATTTTTTCCCAAATTTTGCTTATGGATCAAAAATCAGTTGAAAAACCGAATGAAATCGATTATATTCCAATTAGAAAAAATATTAAAAGAATTCAAAAAATCGTTCTAACTATACAAGACTCTGAGGGAAATTTATTAAATAATGAGAGTTAAAACAACAATATATTTAAGATTGAAAAAGGAATAAAAATGAGTTGATGATGATGACAAAATTCAATAATTTTACTTAAAAAAACAAGGGGCTATTCGAATGGCCCCTTAACAATTTTCATCCTGACCCTGTTTTTTATCAATGAATCTGGACTTTATACTGAAATAAAAAATTACTAGTTAAATTTCTTTTCTATCTAAATGGAGTCAGTTTGTAGACCTACTCAATAATCAACTAAAATTCAATAACAAACATATCTTTACGGATTGTTGACGAAAACAATGTGATCTGGTTTTAAGGCTAAAGACGTTAGCAAAAATTCTAGAATATGAAAAATACTATGCAAACGATCAGAATAAACGTTGACGAAGATGATAAAAAACTTCTATTTTAATCTAAATATAAGGGGGGCTATAAATAGCTTACCTTCAAAACTTCCAAAAATAACACTGTTTTCGTTAATGAAACCAGGGTCTCTCAAAATAAAAATTGCTTGTTAAATTTTTTCTATCTAAATGGAGTCAGTCATAGATCTAAGAAATAATCAACTAAAATTCAATAATAAAGAAATTTTAACAATTGTTGACGAAAATAATGAATTTTGGTTTAAGGCTAAAGATGTTGCAGAAAATATTGGGGGAATATAAAACAATACAGAAAAAGCGATTAGAAATAATGTCGATGAAGGTGACAAATCTCAATACTTTTATTCTAAAAGATAAAGGTAGCCCCTCGAGGGCCACCGTCGCAAATATTCACAAAGATACTATGTTTCATTAATGAATCAGGACTTTATTCGTTAATTTTAAGATCTCATAAAATAGAAGCAAAAAGCTTTCAACAATGGGTTACGAAAGAAGTATTACCTTCCATTAGAAAATATGGTGAGTACAAACTCAAAAACGAAAATAAGCAGTTAAAAGATGAAATAAAACAGTTACAAATTTCAGGTCAAATGAAATCCTTGAAAATAGAGAATCAAGAATTGCGAATGGAATTAATGAAGAGAGATATGGTATGGTAAAGATTTTGAATAAGAAAAAACACCATGTTTTTGTGTTAATTAAGAAGAATCACATGTGGGAATGGCCTTATTACGTTATCAGAGCTCAGAAAACGAGAAATACCAAACCGATTAAAACATCTAAAAATAAATTATCCTGAATTAGAGATTTTAGTTCATTGATGACGAACCAAATTCTATCAATCTCTACAACCAAATGAAAGAATCTTTGAATATTTTATACAACGGAAATCATTTTTACTACAAATATGGCAGAATCTCGACTGATTTATAGAATATCTAAATTTACACGATGAAAATGTTAATAAATTTTATTAAACTCTCGAATTATGATATTTTGTTTGTAAATGTTTTTGAAGATAAGGTAACCATTGAATGATTCGTCCACACTCGCAAAGAGTCGGTTTCTTTTGACTTTCTCGTTTAATTCTTCTAGCACAATCTCTACAAAAAAGCCTTCTTGTTATCTTTACTATAATGCCAATCGTAAAATTTGGAAAATATCCTTTAATTTCTTTACAAACGCAACATTTTTTCTCTTCTAACGTTAATTTTTCTAATTTATCGTATAATTCTCTTGCATATTTTTTTATGACAATCCTTACAATAATAGTTATAATCCATCTTTGGTATTCTTATTTTTATGAAAAGCTTCAAAATCTTTAAATTCTTTGCACCTTGAACATTTCTTTTGAGCCTCCCATTTATATAGAAAAAAATCTTTGACTTTCTCAATTCATATTCATAAAACTTTCCGGTTATTTCTTCATTATTTAAATCTTTTATACTATAAGTTACAGGGATCTGTGTTATTAATTTGGATAAATCACAAAGATTTCTCTTGAACCAATTGTTCTTATATTTGTTCGAAAAATGTTTGTTTTTTTACTAACAATTCTTACATGATCATTGACTTTAAATTTAGTTTTCGTGTGTGAATTTCTGGTGGAACATACTTAAAAACCGACTCTAATAACTCTTTTTCTGCATCTTTATCTACGTCTTTATGGCTTCATTTTGATTGTGCTATGAACAGTATCGTTATATTTCTTTACGATTTCTTGAAGAATATCGATCCATTTAAAGTTTTTATTAATCTCAAAAAATTACTTTCCATTCTCTCATTTTGAGTTCTGTTATATCTCTCTACAATACTTGGATTTCTCTTTCGTTTTTCAGTATGATAAATCTTAATGTTGTATTTCCTCAAAACATCGTTAAATTCTTTATTTTTAAACTCTAAAACCCTTATCTGTATGAAGTAGGTTAGGAGGTTTGTGATTGATCCTTAATGGCATCTTTTACTATATCTTCGAAAGCTTTTGAAAATATCCTTGCCGTATTTTTCTTTTGATAGCTCCTTGACCAAGCATATTTTGAGAAAGTATCAATAACATTTAACATATACTTAAATCCATCATTTTGATCTGAAATAGTTAGACATTATAAACTAAATCTGCTGCCCATAAATCGTCAATTCCTAATGTTATAATTTTTCTCTTTTTAAACTTCTTTCGTACCGGTGCATGAATTTCTCTAGCTTCAACCTCGATTTCTTCCTTATTCTTAGATTCTTTCTTTACTTGTTTTTCATTTGGATTCTTTTATAAATTTACTCTTATTTGTCTTTACATTTTGAACATTTTGCTGCAATTCTATACAATCCGTTTTGAGTTTGAACGATTTTAGAATCTATATTTTTCGTTTTTTTCTTGCATTTGTGGCAGTGAATCAAATCATCTTCCATTTACATGTCAAAGTTTCCAAGTTTATTTAACTCATCTAATATATCAGATTTTGCTTCATTTTTATAGCCATAAGGTACTGTATCGATCTTATTTTCTAGATACGATTCTCTTATCATCTTTAGCGTTCAGTGCCAGCTTGTTTATGGTAACTGTGTACAATTCATGTTTATAGCTTTTTATTACAGTCATCTCCCTAAATTTCTTCTTTATCTTCGAACAAACATCTCTTCAAGTTTTCGATATTTATTGTTTTATTTACAACGCTTCTCTTAATTCCTTTACACCTAACTGGATTTTTTGTCTAGATATTTTGTACGAGTACATCTTTGATCTTAAACCACAAAATTCTTCTAAAACTTCGCTATTTAGTTCGTCTTTGAATTTTCCTATTACTTTCTTATTTTTAGTAGTGAAACATTCATGATCTTTTGGATAATCCACTTGTATCAAAAGTCATCTATATTTTCTTTAATAATTTTAAAAGGATCTCGTTTCAATTCTAGAAAATAACTGTCTGTATCCATGTAACAACAGATTCAAATCTGGATCAAACCTCTTTAATTTATCGTAATAAAACTCGTACATTAAGCAATTTTGAGAGGTCAAGAACTGAAAATCCTATGTAAATCGGTTTGTTAAATTTAACCTTTTGTTTGTACATGTGACTCGCTATACAGTTGTCGTCAAAGATGTTTAAAGCATTTGAAATTTGTTTTCTTAGCTTGTTTCATTGAAAATTTCTTCATTTCCTAGTCTAATATCACATCTATTTCGCACATTTTCCATACTTTTTCCAATAAACTGAGTTGTTCATTAATCTTATAAAAGTCCTTCTCGAAGTCGCTTGTAGCTTTGGTTCTCATACTAGTATTAAAATCGATATATTCTTTCATGAAAGGTTTTCTGATCAAACGCAATAAACCCTATTCACATGTTTTAAAAATCATTACCTTGTTCTAGATAGAATTTCAAATTTCTAGAATGAACAACATATTCTGTTTTGTTTAAAAGAGTTGTGCAAAGTTTGTTGTTATAATGTTCTGGAGCAAGAGGTAAATCTTTGTGATGTTCATGCAAATTTGTTGGATATTCAAGATCAACTTCTAAAATATATCCATAATCTTCGTCGCCAGTGAGTTCCAAAATTGTTTCTTTCCATTCTGCTGTTGTATACGTTTTAGGATCCATCCACTTGATTTCGTTATATGGTAAATTTTGCATAAGTCCATACCCATAAAAGTTGTTTGCATCGACGTACAACAAATAGTTTTCGGGCTTTGTCTTATCAAAATCTTTTAAATATTTGTTATTTGCTTTCACATATCGTTTAATACACTGAGAAAATGCCTCCGCGAATACCTTTTTCGATCATCAAATACATATTATAATCACTAATTAATTGTAATTCTATCTTCGTTAATTTTAACATAGCATCCCATGCAAGACTGGGAGCTGTTAGATAGTGTGCTGGATCAAGTTTATAGCAATTCAAACAAATATTCCTAAAATTTTCAAAAGATATCAGCGAGCAATAGAACATCTTGAATGTTATAGAGATCGGAGTAATTTCCTAGATTTTTTACTTTTAATTTGTTCCATACATTTAAGTAGTGTTGAAAATCTTTCTCAGATATGCTCTCGTCTGTCAAAAGTGAATAGAAATCTTGAATTCTCAATTCTTCTGTTGTAATCAAGTTTTTCAATACTGTCGATAAATTCGTAAGGAAATATGCCTTTTCCAGATAGAATTTTAAAGATTTCTTCTTCGTCATTTGGTTGTCTATCTAGAATTGCGTTCAGACCATCTTGTATAAAAATGATTTGTATGTTTGAAATCATCTTTTTTTGAGGTTTTTAGCTAACTTTTCTATAGACGATGCCATAAATCTGAACGTATCTACGAAAAGAAAACTTGATGAACTTTTCTTGGTTTATCATCTTCAAACTCATACCCATATCCTGAATTTACTGAATAATTTATATATTTCTCATCTGTGTTTGCGATCAAATCAACATTACCATACTGTTTAGCCAATTCTTTTATGTACAAATGAGCATCGTAATTTGACATATTTGTGGCAGAAAACGGAATAATTTTGAGGAAATTTGAGATTCAAGTTACAAGATAAATGAGCAGCACCTCGAAATTTAACTCTGTGAACGGAATAATGTTTTCAGCAACATTATTGGTTAGATTTTGTTAGGGTTGTGTTACAAGAAATAACTATTGAGCCAAATCAGGTTATAATTTAGGAAATAAATCTCGCAACATAAATTTAGACCGTTTCGATGTAATTGAATAGTTACATTTGTAATCTCGTTGAAACCTAGTTTTGAAAATCATAACCGAACATTTACACAAAGAATCTGAAATTTTGTACACTTTTTTTCCCAATGTTGCGTATGGATCAAAAACTCTAGTGGGAAAAAACCGAATGAAAATCGAACTTTATATTCCAATTAGAAAAAAATTATTATAAAGGAATTCAAAAAATCGTTCTAACTATTACAAGACTCGTCGAGGCGAAATATAATTTATTAAAATAATGAGAGCTAAAACAACAATATTATTTTTAAGATTGAAAAAAGGAATAAAAATGGAGTTTGGATGGCGTGATACAAAAATTCAATTAATTTTACTTTTAATAAAAACAAGGGGCTATTCAGAATGGCCCTTCTTATACAATATTATCCATTTCCATCCTTGAACCCTGGTTTTTTAGTCAATGAAATCTGGACTTTACTACTGAAATATTAAAAAATTACTCAGTTAAATTTCTTTTCTATCTAAATGGACAGTTCAGTTGTAGAACCATACTCAATAATCAACTAAAATTCAATAACAAACATATCTTTTAACGATTGTTGACGAAAAAACAATGTGATCTGGTTTAAGGCTTAAATAAGACGTAGCAAAAACTTCTAGATTATGAAAAATACTATGCAACACGCTCTCAGTGAAATAAAACGTTGACGATGATGATACAAAACTTCTATTTTAATCTAAATATAAGGGTGGGGCTATAAATAGCTTACCTTCAAACTTCCAAAATAAACACTGTTTTCGTTAATGAACCAGGTCTCTCAAAATAAAAATTGC
>NW_025783650.1:0-39117 GCF_021130785.1 Homalodisca vitripennis
CTGTAACAGCATCAGAAATCCACGATGCTAGCACGTAATTAAGAGGAAGATGAACCTACAGCTTCAAACGCCAACATTCAAATATGAATTGCATTGATCTCTACAGCTGGTGGTTTTTGTGTAGGTTTTTGCCAATGTATGAAAAGTTTTGGTTTTCGATGGAGGGATTCGAAAGAAACTGGATTCTGCAATACATTATACGAATGCAAATCTATTTTAAAACATAAACCACAGTTCATTTTTAATAAAAAGTGTTTGAATCAACATATGATCGAGTGTTTAAATTAACTTATTGAATCCGTTGGCAAATATTATTTTATTGCAGCAATAAACCGTCGTAAAGTCCTAAATACAGGCTTATTGTATGACTGCAACACCCGTAGTTATTCTCAATTAGATTTTACTAAATGTTACTACTGAAAGCTGAGATAGTACTTGTAGTATTTACTAATTAAGATCAATTGTTTTAAGAGATACCCTTAAAATGGCAGCATTTTTGTTTGCAAAACCTACATATATGTATCATTATGGATTAGTATAAGGATTGGTTTAACTAGTGTATTTTTGACATGCTAACCTTAATAAAAAAGTAGTAATCGATACAATATAAGAGAGTATTGATGCATCCTTTACCGATTTACGTTATTTATTGGGGAATTTCGCCTAAATACTTCTAAAAAATTTATAGTTGATACAAATATATATGATACCTAATTTTAAGGAACATTTTTTTAAATATATAAACTTTAAACTATCTCGAAATTGACGAGTTATATAAACTTGAAACAGGTTCGAGTTAGCTGGCATAAAATGAAACACATAAGAACATGCAACAGCCATAGTGTTAAAGAAGTGTCATGTTATGTTGAATCTATCAAATATTTCATAAGTATTCAATTAATAAATTAGTTACTGAAGATTTCTACACCTTAAGAGTTCAATGAACTGAGGTGTAAGAAGTGTCATGTTATGTTGAATCTATCAAATATTTCATAAGTATTCAATTAATAAAATTAGTTACTGAAGATTTCTACACCTTAAGAGTTCAATGAACAAAACAAACTTAAATTTAACATGTTTATTAATTTTTTAGACCACTGAGATAATCTAAGATATCTTATAGTTCGGATATTAGAGTGCCATATGAAATTTGAGTATATAAACACTGTCATACTAATATGTATATATATTATATTTTTTAGCTAGAATATATGTATTAAATTACTCTTATATATATATATATATATATATATATATATATATATATATATATATATATATATATATATATATATACTAATCGGTAAAGACTTTTGATTTGTACCATATGGTTTATAGGTTACCAGGCTTATTTTTTACATGAAATACTTTGGTTTTATTTTGTAATTGAAACTCAAACAAAAATATTATATAATAAGTTCTAATTTATATATTTTTCCAATATTAAACTGTAAAAATACTTTACCAGATATACGATTGTTCATTAAATCCCTATAGAGAGTAATAGCAATGCACCCAATGTTATGCCATTTCAATTTCAATGTTTGTCTATATATTGTATTGTAAGTATCAAATGGAAGAAGCTAAGGAGTAATATATCTATATAGTAAAACGTATGATTAGTTACTTATGACGTGCAAGTAACTAAAACCTGCCTCTTTAAAACCTTACACTTAAATTGACGAACACTTGTTCAAATTATTCATTTAACCCTTAACTACTACAACTTACTTTTGTCCACACAACAACTACAACACGTCTCTCAGGCCACCTTTTTTCCAAATTAAAAAAAATTATTGCTTTTTTTAAATTTGAAGGAAAGAAATTTCTTTGTATTAAATGGATATTTTTCTTACTACCAAGTGAATAATTGAATTAATTGAACAGAATTAAGGTTATAATATGTATATATTCTGTTAAAGTAGACAAACATTGTTAAGTTATATAAAAAAATTACATTTTACTATTAAATTTTTTAATAGCCGAGGGAGAAATAAAACTTTTTTCGTAGTTCATAATATATTCAACTATAAAAAAATACATTTCTAACTCTAACACTTATAGGAATGTTAATTTTGGAGTAAAAAACTTGAGTTTTCTAATTTGTATTGGGTAGCTATTAGGAAAATAAAAACAAAAGTTTAATTTTGTATATGATTTATTAAGTTATTTTATAAGCGACAAAATAATGAAGGACTTATTTACTAATACTGTATCCAGTGTTAAGATAAGAATTTTAAAAAATGTACTAAGGATATATTAAAGGAAGTATTTTTGTCCTATTTTTCTAAACTGAATAGATTTTCTTGACATAAATGGATTGTTATAAGAAATTAGGGCTAAACGTAATACAACTTGAACATTAACTTTAACTTAATACGTACTATATAAGTAATGTTTTCACCTGTTTTGTGCTTCTTGCAGTCACTGATTGTTCAGAGCAGTGTGGCACCGAACACAGACTTTTTTGGCGCACTCAAGACAAATCGGTTTTTTTACAAACACTGCACGGGTATTTGGTTCTTCTTCTCAGTTTTGGATCACATGTGTAGCAAGTTTTCCTGGTTGGAAAAACGTCTACTCCTCGAGGCTCTGGTCGTGGAATGTGTAAAATTCTCCTGATAGTGTCCTTCATTTCATCTTTTACATGACCCCCACTTTCCATTCTACGTAATAGTTGTGGTGTCACCAGTGATTTTGCAAGATTTTTCATAAAAGTTATTTCTGGTCAAATCTGGAGTTTCTCGGTATGCTTTGTATAAAACATACGAATTGACCCTGCAGATACATTTATCATTGTGAAAAAAATCGTCATTGGCCATCTTCTGGACCGCCTTTGAGTAGAATAGTTGGAACACATCTGATCCAAGTGTGTCTACATCTCCTTTAGTACGATTATACTCAGCTATTATTTCAGGTTTACCAGTCACGTTGTCATTTTCGGGTCCATAATGCATTGAAGAAATTAAGAGAACAACTCTTGATTTCTTAGGGACATACGACAGTAGAGTCATTTTCTCAGCAAAACCGTACATTGCACTTTTTTCTTCTTTATTTTTGTCAGCAAGGAAAACTTCTGGCACTTCAGTTTTGTTTTTCTTTAGAGTGCCAACGTAAGTCAGGCCTTTTTTTTGCCTTGTACCAACTGAATTGAGCTGTACCAGTTGTCGGCTGTTACATTTTTTTTCGTGTTCTCAATTGGTGCAATCAGTTTTAGCACGGCTTGGGTTGGGATAAGTAGTCTTTGTTGTTGATCTGGTGTGAGACCTTTTCCATCACTTCCCTTACCTACGTATATGTACGCATTTGTACAAGTAATTAGTTTTAGCGTCAGTTAAGCATTGTATTTTAATTCCGTACTTAGCCGGCTTTTTTGGCATGTACATCTTGAATGATGATCCTCCTCTAAAGGGGACCAGCATTTCAATCGATAACACACGGAAACTCCAGTTTTATAACAAGACTGGACAGTTTTCTATAAACTTGTAAAATATTTTTCCAATGGCAGCTTCCTTCATGTCCTTTTTTCTTTCATGCCTGTCTTGACGGTTATCAAACCTCATCACTTGTAAGAGAAATAAAAATCTTTCCTTAGACATCACACATCTAAATATTTCCCTTCCCGTCCCATCAGTTGCAAACAGGACTAGGTGCTGCTTCATTTCCGGATTTTAAAGATCGCGCTGTAAATTAGGAGGGCCTATAAAACTTTTGAGTTCAACAAGATCAATATCATGTACATAAGAAGTTGGCTTGTTATAATGTCCCCTCATAGCACCTATCTTCACAATTTGTCCATCTCATGACTTCGTCCAAAATATCATCTGTAATCAGTAACCCCCACACCGATTCCGCATCGGGATTGGAGCCAAGATTTAATGCACGAGTCTTTAATCCAGGCAACTGGGTGACAATGTTTTCTTGTCGGGTCCGAACATTTTGGTTACCAGGTTCCCTTCTCCATTTGAATGCTGGAATTAGTTTATTTATCATTTGTTTAGTACGTCTTCCATAGAAGTAGGTTCTATCTCCTCTTTGCCTAGGTAATTCAACGGCTACTTTCTGCTGGGACTATAAACTGTTGTCCACCATCTTCTGTTGCAATTTGTTCGATGACTGTTTCTGATAATGCATCCTGATGTACACCTTGCTCGGGCTGTTCCTCAACCTCGGTCTATATTTTCGTCCTGTATGCCAATATTCCTACCACAAACCTGAGCTATATCAACATCTTCTGTAATCACTAGTATCATGTTCACTGTCTAGAACAAAATCGGGGTCGCTATCAGTGTCGTTATCATTCATCTTCTAATTCCTCATTGACTAAATCTTCTAGATCACAAAGAAAACTTGCACATTGAGAGGATAAACGTGGACGTTTTGGGCGTGTAACGCGAATTTGAGATCCGCCGGAAGAGCTCCCAGGCTCATTAAAAGCCATTGTTAAAAAAACCACCCCAAAAACCAATTAATTTAACTCTTGGACAATCCTTAGATAAGTAACAAAACTACTACAACACGTCTACTGGAACACAGTCAAAAACTCACGTAAACACTACAATACGTCTCTCGAGCCACTTTGTACTAGGAACTCGCTTACCGAGGCAACCTTGAACGCGGCACACCACGCACTGAAACATAACCTTAAAACTGACAGCTACTGAACCGAACACGCGGTCAAGTGATGCCGCGAGGGAATTACGGGAACTTTCATTTTTCAAGTGGCCTGATAGACGTATTGTAGTAGTTAAGGGGTTAATAATCAATTTAAACTTATTTCATTATTAATTTTTGTTTTTAAAATACTATGGTTTGGTGCAGTGATTTTAATAAAAATAATGTTCATTCTTTCATTCTTCAACAACGAGATACATAAAACCATTTTTTACTAAACATTGTCTCAATTTGTAAAAGGAATTCCACAAAAGGCTCGCTAGTGAAGCAAGAGTAGTGTGTGGACCTCAACACAGCCATAACCATTACCACAGTCTGCCTGTATCGATCTCTGTTCACAGACACGCCTCGGATCTCTTCTTTCTTCCTTCTATCTAAATTTTCAAGCTTATAATATAATCACATAATTTTGCTTAAAAGTTATAGTGACTCAATGTTAACAATACTTACAATTTTATATAGCATTTTTTTAAATTTAAACATTTTTTTCACTATAGCTTTTACTTTTCTCAAAAAATTATTATTTTTTAACATGATACATGATAAATGTGTTTATGAAGTCAGTAGTACCAAAAGTGAGGAGAGGACCTATGGGAAAATGATAGTATTTATTAAAGACACGGGAAACGCCGTTATATTATATTGCATTATCATTTTTTTAATGAAAGATTTATTAATTTATTTATAAATTATTTTAATTTCCTGGACCAAAATGGATTCATGCAGCCTTGATCATACTTTGCCCAATGATATGTCTGAAATATGTTTTTTAATATTGAAAAACCCTCTCATTCCTCAGAAAATAATAATTTCGAAACATAACTTAAAATTCAACTTTAAGTAGTAAAGCAAAAATTTTGTTGGTGAGGTTATCCTGAACAGTGTATGTTCAGACGTAAAAGAAGTTGGAAGGGATCGTCACTACACATTCGTTTTTTTTACTTATAATTGCCTTTCGGAGTATGACCACCACCAAGAAATTGTTTGGAGTGATCTATCTGAATTGCCATAACAGTTTAAACCCTTTTTACAGTAGTAATGGGCATTAGGTAATATTATTACAATAGAACAATACCCCAATAATCTTCCAGAGTATCTCAAAGAAATTAGCTAACAAGAAGCACTTAAGAGCACATCCTTTTTAATATGATGTGTTTCCGAGAACGCATTTTGTTCACAGTGATCTTTGAAGAACATAATGAATATATTTCTTTTACCGTAAAACACTGAGATTCGTAAAGGGAAAACAGATTATTTAAATTTTCTTCTTTTGTGTAAAGGTTAGTAAGATTTGAATTTTAAAATTCTTATACAATCATGACGAAACTGCTTATGTTTGTTTTGAAGGAACAATGTTTTTGTTTGATTGTTTTTTAGAACCACTTTATTGTCATGTAAGAAAATGCGTTGGAATTAATCAATTATTTTTAAAAATAGGCAAAATGTATATATTTTAAATATAATTAAATTTTTAAAAATATACTTTTGAATTGCTCCAATGTAAAAAGTGGGTCAACGTTTAAAATGATTGTTTTAATGTCCAAAAAATTAATATTTTTTAGGGAATACAAACATAAGGCACATTTTTCAACAAAAAACTACGTAATATGTATAGAAAGAAGTCGCAAGGCACAATTTGTTTTATTTAGATTTTTGGATCTCTGTATCCTAAACTAAAGTAGATCAACATGGAGATTTTACTCTTAACAAATAATAATACAACTCATGCTTAAATAATACTGCACAATAGATTAGAAATTAATCAGTTGTTTAAAAATTTCCAGTCTACCATAACAGTATCAGTCTAGTTTCTTGTATCTTACCTAACAAAAAGTAATAAGTAAAGCTTATTTTAGTCTTTTATATGTATAGCATCAAACATGGTAAAACTAATTTTACGTTACAGTGTTTTTCAAATCGAATTACCATACTTAAAACTTTTTTATTTTCTCTATAGTACTGTTATTAAATTGCTCTGACTTTACCATCTATAACCAGTGACAAGAGCAGAATTATTCGTATGTAAAAATCATAAAAATGTCAATATGATCAAATGAATGACTTAGTATTTTTGATTACCTATATAGTAATATAGATCCTTTTGATATTAACAGTGAGAAATCCCGTTAAACTTGGTTATATTATATTTAATGAAGCATAACAATCCTTAACTAAAGTACTGTTTTTACGATGAAATATTTACAATCTTAAGGTATAAAAACATTGAAAGAATAACGAATCACCAGATAACCTTCATTGCTTGTATGGACGAAGGCAAATTTGCTGGTGCAAAAGATGAGATTTGACGAGTGGCGCAAGTTCGATTGAAAAGCCCTAATTGGTGTGATTGGCATTGAGATGTCTAGCATAAAGCAAACCGCACCGGTGTTGACAACTGATGCGTAGTGCCAATCAGGGATGATGACGTCACTTCAGCTGCCAGTGGGCTAATCGAGGGAAGCTGACCGCCTTAATAGCTGATATAGAATAGTAGTGTATTTAAATGTATTTCTAGTCTAGATATATAAATACATTTTAAACATTCACGATCATCTCGGGGTATTATACTATTTGGTTTTCGTGAGCCAAAACGTCTAAGTAATCTGTGTTTCTTTATTTATATTTCAAATATCGTTCGGCGCTCATAATGTGTAAGGACAGTATAGTTAATACGAGTGTTATAATTATTATAATCAAACACATATACAATTTCTAAGTATGTAATATAAATCAATACAGTATTTACATAGGATTAAAAAAAATCTAAATTAATAATTTAAAATAAAATTAAATAAAGTTATTTAATTTACTAAACTAAGCCATTCAATTATACTTTAGTATGAACTGTTTATATCATATGTACCAATTTCTGTAACCTATTCTTTTGAAATTTTTATAGAACTGTAAGTATTTTCTCGCAAGTTGCTGTAAAATAGTTTACATAGTTATGATTGATGAAAAATGAGTCATATAGATGTTTTTTGGAATGCTAATGTTAAACATAATAAACGTCACTGTATCTTAAAAAATAAATATTTAAAAGCACGAGTTTACATATTTGTTATTTCAGACTACAGAGCTGCACTTGTCCAACATGTATAATTGTTGGATGGTAAGTTTATATCATTTTGTAAGAAGCTATAGTTTTTCGATATACGAAACAGATTAAGGACTGAGGATTACATATGTATAACATAGCCTAGTCAAAATAATCGAAGGACAAAAGAAATATACATAAGAGAGAGATAGAGTGATAAGGGATGGAAAGAATAAGATGAGTGAGAGGGGTTGGGAGAGGTGAGAGAGAGAGCGAGGAGGGGAGAGAAAGATGGCTATGGCTGGTCTGAATCAGGAATTATTGAGTGAGTGAAGCGAGAGCTGGTTTCAGGTTGGTCAGCCAGATCACTGTATAATTCAACTGTACTTAGCTGATGAGTTTCCATACTCATTGCCCATATCCGGAGAAATGTTAGGTTATTAAAATATGTTCTTCGTTTCTTAGTAAATGTGTCTAAAAGTATTATCATATTTCTTTCGATAACACTAAAAAATGCATTGGCTGAATAATGATAGAATACCTATTCTATAAGTAATATCATTAAAGCTTGCTACTTAAAAAGTTATACGGGTTGCCTAAGCAACTTGCAAATGTGTTCTCTACAATTGAATCGGAACTGAATTTATTTTTTTATAGAAACAGATTTTTCTTGGAATATTAATTTTAAATTATTTTTCAAATACTTTTAATATTCATGTTTTATACTTAGGTAAATCTTGAAATGTTGTTTTTTACTAACAGAAATTAAACTGAAAGTTTCCGATACACTCAAAACTTCTAGACCGGTGGATTTTGTTAGTTCTCAGAATGAGTTAGTTGTAGTGTTAGAATATAGTTGCTTGTACAGAGAACTCAAAACTTCTAGACCGGTGGATTTTGTTAGTTCTCAGAATGAGTTAGTTGTAGTGTTAGAATGTAGTTGCTATTACAGAGAACTCAAAACTTCTAGACCGGTGGATTTTGTTAGTTCTCAGAATGAGTTAGTTGTAGTGTTAGAATGTAGTTGCTATTACAGAGAACTCAAAACTTCTAGACCGGTGGATTTTGTTAGTTCTCAGAATGAGTTAGTTGTAGTGTTAGAATGTAGTTGCTATTACAGAGAACTCAAAACTTCTAGACCGGTGGATTTTGTTTAGTTCTCAGAATGAGTTAGTTGTAGTGTTTAGAATGTAGTTGCTATTACAGAGAACTCAAAACTTCTAGACCGGTGGATTTTGTTAGTTCTCAGAATGAGTTTAGTTGTAGTGTTAGAATGTAGTTGCTTGTACAGAGAACCCAAAACTTCTAGACCGGTGGATTTTGTTAGTTTTCAGAATGAGTTAGTTGTAGTGTTAGAATGTAGTTGCTTGTATAGAGAACTCAGATTATTGAAAGTTGAAAAATTGCTTCAAGAGATTATTCATTACTGCTCATGAACTGTATTACAAACAAGAGTTATCATGAGCATTTTCGACAATAGTATTCTCCTACAGACAACCTACCTGACTCCTACACGATATGAAACTAATCCCACGTTCTCTGCAACTCTGGTATTACAGTACCTTGTTTTATATTCTACAGGTCACAGAATCGTCGACGAACCAACATTACTTACGAGGAATGTTATTAAATTCAATAAACGTAAAAGTACTTTATCTAAGTATCTAACGTGATTATATATTTAGATATTGAACTCTATAATATTATTTGAAATATATTAGATGACATTTCATGATACTTGTTATTATAACTAGTCTTCATCTACTGTTGTACTTCATTAATACTAAAGTGAATTAGTTTAATAAAAAAGTATTATACTTGGTACGAATCCTACAACTACTATATTTTGTAGTAATGAATGATGTACTATATTCTAATTTTTAAGTATACCATTGACGGGATACTTATTTGGTAATACATTTATAAGTTTTTAAATTATCATTTGAAATATACCATTTAAACTTGCATACTTGTTTTGGGGACACTAAATTCAATCCCACAGTCATGTTTACAAGTAAATTAGTCTGAAGCGGTAGCGTAATAAATTGTGCCGTCTCAACCTACTATAGACTATGTGACAAAGTATCATAGCAATATCTTAGTTATTATACGTTAACAAGAATGTAACATATACAATGCAATAAAAAACTTACAAAATGATATTATCTTTTTAATGACTTTTTACGTACTTTTATCTACCACGGTAACTTCTAGGATGGATAAGAATATATAAATAAAATTGTAAAATGAACAATTTATTAAATTTTTTAAAAGATAAATCTAAACATATTTGTACTACATCGTTTTCCCGTTTTGTTTGGTTATTGTCTATAGGTTTGTGTTTCCTTTAAAACATATGTAACGGTTAAGTAGATACAAATGTTGTTATAGTACTGTATATAAATTTACGTCACTATTACGTAACTTACAGCTAAGGATGGAAAATTACAAACGTAAACAGAATAACTCCAGTTGAAAATTTGGTTATAATAAATTGTATTTTAGTCCCTTCATTATGTAACAATGTGTTTACGGCCTTTTCATAACAGATTACGCAGGAATAGTTCATACATTATCAGGACTTATTACAAAAATGAAAGTGACTACTAAATATTAAATATGACAATATATATATACTGGTCAAGTAATATAGAGAAATATGATAAGTACTATTAAATAATAACTATGTTATTGGTATCACTGAAATTACGCAATAATCGAGAAAAGCAAAACCTTTCCAGAAAAACCACGTACTAAAGTACGTACACTAGACTGATACCGTAAAAATGCGTTCATTTCATATTGATTTGCTTTATTTAGACTATTTAATAGAAAATTTTGAATTAGTGGAACGATTGGATCTTAAACTAAGAAACTAAATTTAAACTCGAAAAATTATCTATAAATAGGTTTTGGACACCTTAGCCATCTCACGTAAATAATTACATACAATACTGTAAAACTATTCAATTATAATTTTGTTAATTTATCTATAAGCGCTATGGAGCAAAATTATAAAAAATTTTACAATTGACCCATTATGAACCAAGTTTTCTTTAAAAATTTTTACAAAAACGAGTTGTAATTGAATAAAAAGTTATTGGTTGATCAAATTCTCCTTAAATTGTTTTTCTTATCTCCGTTCTTAGTTTAACATAACTTTATAATCATATAGATTTCGACTTTAAAAACTTTTTAAGGTCTTTTTTTATTTACAGTTTTAATAACAAAGGATTTTGAAATTAAAATCAGTTTATATTCCCTTATCTGCACGTATGGAAGGGAATTTCTGGATATGGATACTATTAGTTTCGTATTAAGGAAATATAATTGTACGTTAGAATCTATGGAACACAATGACGTGAAGGAGTATTAATTCAACGTAAGTTCTCATTAAAGGGGAAATGAGATTTAGTATAAAACAACGTTTGATTTGGAGATTTAGTGATACGTTAGATTTATATATATTATATATATATATATATATATATATATAATATATATATATATATATATATATTAGACTGAGGCAGAACGTAGTTTTTAAATGTAGAAGACGTATAGAAATAAAGTCTTCTCATCTAATCCAGAATGCGATGTTAAAAAGAAATACAATAATAACCAAACCAGTTACCATTTCAAAGAATACTATTAGTTTCTCACATTGGATAGAATAATAATTTCAAATTCTAGTTCAAAAAACCTTAACACAGTACATATACAGGTACATAGAACATCCTGAGTCTATTTAATCACAGCTATACCAGTTGTAAAAAAACTGGTAAAATCTCTATTATATACTGTTATTCATTTATATAAAGCGTGGCAAGTTGTCATATTGGAATCTTTTTACATTTCTTTTAACTACTTCGTACAAAATTATAAGTTCGAACATGAAAATAAAATTATGGACAGTTTAATTGAACAAAAGTGATGACCCGTTAAGTTGGCAGGGGTATCCCCTAGTTCTTCATATTATAATGTAGAATGGGGAAACGGTTGTGAGGTAACATGAATATTGTGTCGATGCTGGAGTGCTGTTGCTAGGCAACATGTTTGTTTATTTAACCCAGCTCGGCTCTGTTTACCCTACCATCTCAAGAAATTTATAGTGTCTTTCCCTTGTTAAAACTTGAAAAACAATAGCTGTCTTGAGTTCGTTCCTTCTATGTTTCCTTGTATTCACGTCCAATTGCGTAACGTGTTATTAGTCTTTAGTTATAATTTGTAATGAAATATATAATATCTGCTTATCGTTTGCAAGTAAACAAACCAATAATGCAAAGTGTATTTGATATGTGTGTTACGTGATCTGCTTACGTGGAAATACCTTTAGGGCTATCGTGAGTTGCCAAATCAATTTCGAAAGTGTTATGTTGTTTATGGCTTTCATAATTCTGTTGCAAATGAATCATGGCACATAAAACTTATATTTTTATAAAATTTTACCAATATTACAGTTGAGCCTCATACAAGACAAATTCCAAAATTATGCTTAGTAGTTAAGCATTTAACTACACATAAAAAACTTTTTTGCGTTAAATTTATAAAAATCTTTTTTTTTAAATCTGAAGTTATTGCGTCCGTTTTATATTTATTTAACAATATTTACTTGAATTTTATGCTAAATTTGTATTTGAATTCCATGGCAACAATACATTCTTCCTTTGTTTGTTATTTTAAATTGGGGTATCTTGCAATAAGAAAATAATACCAAACTTCATATCAGTCTTATTATAAAAGTTTAAACTCAATATAATAGTATACCCTCAAATGTTCGGTTGTATTTACATTAAATGTCAATTTTCTTACACTGTAGGTCACAATTTAAATATTCCGACGTAACATTGATTCGTCTCTGTATGTAGTTGTTACTATTATTCTATTATTAAGGCAATAGGCAATCATTAAAATATTTTCAAACAGATAGTAAGAAATTGATGTTAAGAATTCAAACAAATGTTACAGAGAACGATGTGCATGTTTTACTGTTACAAAGCATGCTATATCTATATTTCAACAATTCTTTAAATTCAGGTAATCGGTAAAATTAAATTGATTTTTAACACTAATTAACAACTACAATATTCACTGCTTTCGAGTTGAGACACCCAATTAATGTTATCTGTTTAATTGTATATCCCACACAGAAAGTGTTATATTTTCTTCCCTCTGGCTATATTGCTTTCTCGTTCACTAATTAGTATCAGTCTGTGTAATTGTCAAGAGGAACATTAGGGACCTGCTTCAGTTTCAGGTTAGGGTTAATAATGAGATCGTTGCAGCTGAAATAAGGTCAATATTCAATAAACATTGCGTTGAATATTTAAACTAACAATTGATAAATCAATACTGATCAATGTATGCTAGATAAATATCTAAATTTTAACTTTTTTGCAGTTAAAAAATCATGCTCCCTTTATTTCCGCTTCCAGGCATTTTCGTTGTAAAAAATATTAAAACTAGCGTTACTATTATATTACAGAATGTTGTTTACTAATAAATTTCATATTACACTAATGTTTTTGTAATTAAAATATAAAACATGGACGGTTTGTTTTGTAAACAAAACAATTAAATTGTTATAGATTTTAGGTACTTTAAAATACGGTTAACTTTTGGTAGTTTGCGAACTATTTTGATTGAAAACTGTTGTAGAATAACTTCCATACAGAAATATAAGTATATGCAATATTTTAATATTCTTTGCGTATAAAGCCCTCAGAAGGAGCCACTGAATTATAAAAACAGTAATAACAATCCACGAAGCAATTTCCTTTGCAAGGGAAGCAGCAATGTTACTCTTGTCATTAAATTGTAGCTCTACTCTAGAAACAGGTAAAACACATTTGCATTGATTTCACTCTACTCGCGTTTCTGTTTCTTCATATTGTTATTTCATAATATTTATAATCTACTCAGTGAACATTACGTTTGTAATATTCTTATCCTCGTGTTTTCCAAATGTTTAAAGTTTGAGTTAAATTTAGTTGATTGCATAAAATATTAAATAAAATTAAATAATTGGTTTTGGCAATAAATTATCTAAATTATTATACATATGTAAATTTAATTTGAAATATCGAGTGAAAACTTATTTGGCATAAAAAATCAATTAAAATAATCAAAATATAAGATTAGAACATTAATTCATACTATTCAACTCTCGGAATGCCAATTGTAAGGCTCATACTACATGTAATTATACAAAAATAACAAACTATACAGTGTATAAGAAGATGTTACAATTCAATGTAATGTATATAAAAACAACAATACAAATTTACTAGGTATCCCTTACGTTTAGTAAAAACTAAAAGACAGCTTTTGCAACCAGCTTGTTTTTGTTCTCTTAGGACATAAAGCTTACAAAAATGCACCTAGTCCTATAAGGAACTTTGCGCTGCTTCCAATAATCTCTAGCCATGTCCCATAGGAACTAAAAACCAGATCTGAACCAGTATCTTCTGACAAAGCAGGCAAACAAAACACCTCAAGGAACAAACCCCACCAACACCTATATACAGAAAGTAAATTAGACATATAGAATTACCTTTGCACCCTGAAAATCTCAACATTTGCGATTAGTGATGAGCTGTTCCTGGACATCAATAAGGTTGCCCCAGATTTAAGTGACACAATCGGTTTTTTGCAGTACCCACTGTGGGTTTAACTGCAAGGTATATCCCAGCCAGAAGTGAACCCTCCTGGAGAATGGCCCAAAACATACCTTTAAAAATATGAAAGTAAACCTTAGGAATGACCTAGTAAAAACCTTAGTATTTTTTGGAGGTTTTGTAAATGGAAGCCACCACTTCGTTAAACAATAAATGTAAAAAAAATAGAAGGAAAAAATAAGATTATGTTGAATATTGTGTTAAGAGAGCATTATCAACACATATATTATGTAATACATTATTTGCGTAGAGATTACATTGCGTTTAGTACGAAATTAATTTATAACATCTCGCATGTCAAACAGACTCTAAGTAATCACTATACACGTGGAACACCATTTATGCTGGAGTTTATAACAAACTTCTTATACAAAAAAAATTATCAGAAATAAATAAAAACTATAATATTTGAGTTTTTTTATTATTAATGACGGAAATAAGAAAAAATTGAAGATTACATTTTAATTTTCTACTTATAAAATACTTAGACTTAAAAAACCATAGTGTTTGGTTGGTAGTCACCAAAATGCATAGATATGTTATATAAATAAAAACCATTATATTTTTATACAATGGGCTAGGTAAAGATTAAAAATAATTAAAAAATTGTTATTAGAGATTTGAAATTAAAATTAGAATAAATGCAGTTGTTTTTATAAGACCTTGTAAACAATAATTTAAGAAACCACGATCTTTAGTTATTATAATTGAAGTACGAGTTTATAGTGAGTTAAAACTACAGATTATAAAGAATTTGTAATAAAAATATAGCAATATATACATTTAATGTATTTGAAAAAAAATAAATTTGCTGCCTCTGTAAACCTAAACAAAATATTTAAAGAAAAAAATGTGTTGGGTGTACGTTATAGAAACTTATCTCTCGTGGGACTTGGAAATGCTTCAGTTTTTGTCTGTCAGTCCACATTATATCTCGACCTATGGAACTAGAAACTGTGCATGAAGCTGTAAGTTTTACATGAGGAACCTTGAGCTCATTGATGTAGCATGTTAACTCCATGAAATTCTTATGTGAATCCATGATAGAAACGAGAAAAGAGCAGAATAATTAAATCTTTAAACAATAAAAGTACATCTTTTTGAGTACTTTGTGAGTACTTATTTTTGTACAACTTCAATTTATGGTTATTTGTAGACATATTTTATTGAACCACTGATATAAAAGATAAGTGAAAGAAATGTAAATGGATCATGAAGAAAGATATCTCGAGAAAAATTGTCTTCTATCTTATCTTTATACATGAAATATAATGAATATTCAGTTCTACATTGGACAATAATTGTTTCTAGGATAATGCGTGTCTAAAAATGGAATGGCCGAGCGTTGTTGAAGCTAATCACTTAGTAGGCTGACACAATTTCACTTTTGCTTGAAGGAAGGTGTTATAGATATCTAGAATATTTGTCTGTAGTTCTCGTATGTGTCAATAATAACTGAGTTATAAATCTCAAATTATACATTGAACCTCAGCGAAGCCAGTTGTGGCTTGCTTTGTTTATAAAAAAACATACAGTTTGAATACTAAGCGTGACTAATGCGTTCTGGCAGGGTTTTATTAGAATACCAATAAGAAAAGTTTGAAATCTAAAACGTTATTTCATAGATGAAAATTCTATAAAACCACTAATTAACAGAGAGATCATAGATGAGGTAACTAAAGCAAAATATGATTAAGCTTTACAAAATGTATCTTACCTACTTTGACCTAACAACTCACATGGTGTGGGTTTATATATAAGACACGAATATTGCATTAAACTTTCGTTAAATAAAAAATCGTTAGGACTAATTTATAACAGTTATTATTTTATATATTAAACTGTCATAGTTATCCGTATTTAGTATTTGACGTCATGTAAAACTATGCCCTATTTACTGAGTTTTAATCAGTGTTCATTTAAATCACCAGGAATGTAAGTTATTTCAGAGGTTGAGGACGACGACGGCAGCCATTCCAACTACTACTGCAAGTCTGAAGTCGGTAAGATCCGGAGAGAAATTATAAGTAAGTGTAAACCTGCACGCCTCTCTCTCTCTCTCTCTCTCTCTCTCTCTCCTCTCTCTCTCCTCTCTCTCTCTCTCTCTCTCTGGCCCCCACCAGGTTCGGGGAGGATCTGGAGAATAGGCCTGGAGCGGTCCCCTGCTTGTCGTAAGAGGCGACTAACTGGGGAAGGAGGCGGGTACAGCTCGTACTTCAGGCGCTGTAACCCCTAGAACGGGTGTCCACTACCCTATCCCCGTATCCAGTTGAGCGGGGTAACGGGCGTGGCACTCTGAAGGAGACTGAAGTAGAGGTTGGCGCAAGTAGCCTCGACGCTGGGCGGTCGGCGAAAAGGGGAGCCTTTTCAAATCCGTCTACATTCCTAATCCTAAGGACCATGCCGAGGGGATGAATGGCACTGGGAAGACAAGTGTCGCTAGTGGAACACTGTGAGGGACCAGGCGGACCCTTCACAAAATGTAGCCTTACTTCTTCTAAGCGGGGCTCTGGAGGAGCGGACTGTTATTCCCTAGCTACTCGTGGGAACGATTATGGAAGAATATAAAAAAAAAACCAAGAAAAGAAGAAGGAGGAGGAGGAGGAGAACAGACGAAGGGAGGAGGCGCAGAGGATTGCAGCTGTGGAGAGGGAGCTCTTGGAGAAGCATGCAAGAGAGAGGAAACTGAGCAAGTTGGATAAGGGAGGAGGGATCTCGGCAACCAGCAGCCAACAGGAGTCAGATTCAGAACTAGATGCTGGGAAGAGAAGAATGTAGAAAAGGACAAGGAGGAGTCCTAATGAAGCAGATAATAGGACAGTCGAAGAACAGGAGAGTCGAGGATACGGAAGACGAGGATGAGGATGAAGACGAGGAGAAATCGGAACTTGGAAGAGACCCCTTAGAAAATATGGGAAAGATCTTGTTGAAAATGCAGAACTGGTTTTAAAACAACCGCAAATTGTTAAGATGGTGAAGAAAACCTATGCCAATAGTTTTCAGGGGTACTTGAGTGAACTCCAGGAGCAGATCGTAAGGGCTAGAGAAGATAGAGTAATTTTGGAAACAAGAGTAGAAGAAAAAGGAAAAAGCATGGCAGAGCTCTTAAGGACAGTGGTCAGGGAGGAGCTAAAGGTGAGAGAAGAAACGTGTGAGCCAAAGAACCGGGCAACCTTTGCTCAAGCACTGGGAAGGAAAGAAGTGCCAAAAATCTCAGGAACGAAAGGTCCTGTTTTTGCCAGCACCTAAATTGGTGATCGTGAAGAGTGAGAATAAGGAGAGTGAAGAAGTTAAAAAGCACTCTAATGAGACTGGTTAAGCCACAAGAAATCGGCCTAAAGGTTAGGAGACTGATTAAACATCAGGAACGGAGTGATCGTGGAGGCAGAGAAAGAAGAAGGAGTGGAGAACCTGATAAAGCAGAAATCGCTCTTGGAGGCAGGGTTGAAGGTTGAGAAACCGACAAAGAAGAAGCCCGTCATAATGATTTATGATGTGGAACGCTGAACTGACCGAAGAGGAGGTGAAAGAAGAAGTGTTTCAGCAGGAATATGCATGGCAGTGAAATCGAGCAGGAACAGTTCAGACAGGAGTTCGAGGTGAGACACAAGTACAAGGATGCAAGATCTGGAGGGAAGAAAAATCATATTGTAGTGGAATGCTCCGTGAGAGTTAGAAACTTGCTAAGGATGAAAGACAAGATCTTTGTGGAGTGGCAGTGCTGCAGGGTGAAGGACTACGTGGACATAGCCAGGTGTTTCAAGTGTCAGAGATTTGGGCACATTGCTAGGCATTGCACTTCGCTGAAACCTAGTTGCTCATACTGTGGCGGAGGAACACGACTATAAAGACTGCCCTAATAAGAAGAAGAAAGAAGTCAGTGTGTTGTGCCAACTGCAAAAGAGAAGGTCGAGGGGACCTAAATCATGATGCAGGCTCAAGGAGGTGTCCTGTGTACGAGAAGGCCGTTTAAGAGGGAATAATTATAAGATTGATTATGGACTGTAGGATTGCCCAGTGGAATTTAGGTAGGAGTAAAGTAGCTATGGATGAAGCCATTAGGAGATGTTTACTAGATAAGATTGATGTTCTCCTGGTCCAAGAGCCATACATAGTGGGTGGGAGAGTGAGGATTTCTGGATGCAGAGTTTTTTCATGACCGGAGTGGAAGAGAAGATATCTGGAGTGCAATTTTTGTGATGAATGAGAAGATCGGAGCAATCATGAACGCAGGTGAAACAAGCGGAACGTGCGTCAGTGTAAGGTTGGAACAAGGAGGAAAGTCGATGCAAGTGATTAGTCTATACTGCAGGCCATCAGAAACCTATTGATGGGCATTTAACATGGTTAGTGGACATAATTAGGAAGAAAGGAAACAAGGAAGTCTTATGTGGAGGGGATCTGAATGCGAGGTCAGGACTGTGGCGCAGTGGTTCTACAGATGAAAAATGGTCCAAGGTAGAAGACGTTGTCTCGGCTTGGGATCTTCAGGTGCTGAACAAATTTAGTAGGTGGATGACCTTTGAGAACACACAGGGAGGCAAGTCGAACATAGATGTGACGATAGCGACGAGGGATATCTCAAGCAGGATTAAAGACTGGACAGTACAGGAAGAGACCTTGAGTGACCACAGACTTATCACAATGAAGGTGATATCAGATCAGGAGAATCGGGGTAACCAAAACGAGCAGAGACTAGGAACGTACTGCTTGAGGAAAGGTGAACTGGACGAGATTTGACGAGGCGCTACGTAGAAGTATCGAAGTCATGGAACTGGAAATGACTACAGCAGAAGGTTCATGGCGCAGAAAATCACGGAAATGACGTTGAACCTGATGGAAGGACCAGTTTCCCAAGGCAACTAAAGGAATGAAGAAGGTCTATTGGTGGTCGGAAGATCTGGAGAAATTACGAGTGAAGATGAGGGGGAAGAGCAGGATTTGGAGAAGAACAGGAAGGGAGGTTGACAGGAGAGCGTTTACCGGATCAAGAACAGAATACATCTGGGGAAATCAGGAAGCAGAAGAGGAAGATGTGGGAAAAGCTCATCGCAGACGAAGAAGGTGATCCATGGGGAAAGGTTTACAAGATCGTTGCGGAGAAGATAAAGAAGGATATCGAATTGGTCAGCCTAGAGAAGGAAGATGGAACGATGACAGAAACAGTGGAAGACACTCTACGGAGATTGATCGAAGGTCTGCTACCGGACGATGGGGAGGATGAAGACACTGAGCAAACAGAGAGAAATTAGAGGGGGGATGATGGAGGAGAGCACTGGAGCAAATGAGGAAGAATTCACGGAGGAAGAGCTGACCGCATGTGTCAAAACAAATGAAAGACCGGAAGGCACCGGGATATGACGGAATAAAGGGCGAAGTCATCGAGAGGATGTACGGACGAATCAAAGGTACGCTGCTGAACTTGTACAACAAGATGCTGAGAGAAGGCAGGTTTCCGGACGTCCTGGAAGAAAGGAATAGTGAAAGTATTCTTGAAAAGCGAAGATAAAGACCCAAGCAAAGTCAAATCATACAGGCCGGTGACCCTCCTACCCGTGTTGGGAAAGTTAGGGGAAAGACTGGTCGTGAAGAGGATGAAGGATTGGATGGAGAGAGAAAATAGGACGAATGCTGCTCAGTATGGTTTCACGGAAGGTGTGGGAACAGTCGATGCATTGCTGGACATGAGAAGAGAGGTAGAAGAATCTGAGGAAAAATACGTCGTTGGATTGTTCCTGGACATCTCCGGAGCGTTCGACTCCGCTTGGTGGCCAGAGATCCTGAGGGTGCTGGTAAGATGGCGATGCCCCAACCAACATCTACCGTCTGGTGAGGGACTACTTTAGGGGGAGGACAGTGACGCTGAGAGCTGGCAACGGTGAGGTGAGCAAGAGCATCACAAAAGGCTGCCCCCAAGGATCAGTGGTGGGGCCCTCTGTTCTGGAATATCCTGTTCGATGGGTTCCTACGGCTGCCATTTGAGGAGGGTAATTTCGGCGAGAGCTTTATGCGGATGACGGGCTGCTGCTGGTGAAGTCCAACACGAGCCCAGATCTCATGGGGGAAGGCGACAAGAGCCCTAGAGCTTATTACAGGATGGGGAGAAGAAAGGAAGATGACGTTTCTCGAAGGAGAAGACTGTGATGGTATTACTCAAAGGAAAGTTAGTTGAAAGGTTTATCCGTGTGAACATGGGAGATGTGACAATCCGGTGCTCGAACGAGACAAAATATCTAGGAGTAGTAGTGGGAAGCAGGATGAAGTTTGCAGGGCATTATGACCAGGTGATCGACAAGTCTATGAAAGCCTTTGGAAAATTGAAAGGACTGGCAAAAAAAATCATGGAATGAAGTGTGAAAACTTAAGGAGACTGTACATCGGAGCGCTGGAGCCCATGGTCCTGTACGGCTGTGAAATGTGGGGGCAAAGAATGAGAGGACGAGGAGAGAGGTCGAAGCTGATGAGCCTGCAGAGGAAGATGCTATTAGGAGTGATCAAGGGTTTACAGCACAATATCCCACGAAGCTGTGAGAGTGATTGCCGGAGTGATCCCGCTA
The DNA here is from genome assembly GCF_021130785.1 of Homalodisca vitripennis. Taxonomy (NCBI): domain Eukaryota; kingdom Metazoa; phylum Arthropoda; class Insecta; order Hemiptera; family Cicadellidae; genus Homalodisca; species Homalodisca vitripennis. Next base: position 20,946 of record NW_025783650.1, read on the forward strand.
GACCTGATGGTAGAAGAAAGAATCAAGCGAAGAAGGGACAAGGAGGAAGGGTTAGACAGCGGGGAGAGCAGGGGGATTAGAAGAGAAGAAACACTTGACGAATGGCAGAGGTTGTGGGAAAGAAGCCACTTAAAGGAAAGGAGACATTTGCGTTCGTCCCGGATGTGAGGATCAGGAAGAAGGTGGCACTGGGAGACGGACCACTACACCACACAGTTTGTGAGTGGACATGGCAACTTTAAGGCCAAACTGAAGAGCTTTAACCTCGTGGAAGATGACCGCTGCACCCACTGCGGAGAGCTGGAGACATCTCAGCATGTGCTGATGGAGTGCTGGTTCTACGAAGAAGAACGGAGAGATTTGAAGAAACTCCTCCGACGGAAGATGTGGGCTTGGGAAAAGATAAACTTTCTTAGAAGTAAAGTATCAGCACTGGAGTTTTCACGTATGTGTAGACGGATAGGGAGTAAGAAGCATGACCTAGAAAATGCCGGAAGACAGCAAGCAGCTTGAAGAGGAGCATAAGAACATAGGCTGATAAAAACAAAACGAAAGAAGAATTCAAAATTCCGATGATCCTAGTACATAAGTGCTAGGTGAGGGGAGAGGTGTGTTGGATAGGCACAACAAGAGTGCCCGGAAGAGGATCAAGAGTAATCAAGAGGAAGGCTCAAGAGGAACTCAGGAAAGCGGCCTGGTGAATAAGTCTCCGACTTAAACCAGGGGTGGAGGAGGGACCGCTGGGCTTCGGCCAACCACCTCTCTCTCTCTCTCTCTCTCTCTCTCTCTCTCTCTCCCCGTGGGACGGACGCGGTACAGTACACAGCTCGCCGTAGCTGCTCCGAGTATTTTGAGGTTAGCCGCTGCTAGCAAGTGATTTATACTGTGCTTTTATTGGTTTCTATTTATTTATATTCTTTCAGTTTATTTTTTATTGCTTCGTGGATTTTGCTGTTTACAATGAACTGTCAAAAGTGTAATTTAATTGTGCAAAAAGACTCTAAACATTTAGTATGTATAGAATGTAATGGTTATTTTCATTTGGAATGTGTTCAACATTTGAAGGAATCCGATTATGAATACATTCTTGATTCACAAGTTAATTGGAAATGTTCAAACTGCAAACCGTTGTGAAGCCTTGTCGTGGTGACAACACTCCTGTAACACCGCTGAGTGAGAAAATGTCTGGTCTTAAATTGAAAAGTGGATCGGAAGCTGATTCAGACTCCAGTACTACAATTGTTACAGGTACGACAAAGAAATCAATTTGCTTTACATGTAAAAAAGGGTTTTTCCTATAATTCGTATAGAGCAATTTGCGTTAAGTGTGACAAAAGTTTTCATTTCAAATGTATTGGGATGTCGAAGGAGGAGTATACAGGGAAGTCTCGATCGTGGACTTGTACAGATTGTGAGGAGTCGGGTTTGACTAATACAGAAATAGTTACACAGCTGACCGAAGATAAGATTACGGTCGAGCGGGCCTGACGTAACGATTCCTTGCTCTGTTGAATGAAATGAGAGAAATTTAGATCAGAGGTCAGGAAAACAAATAGTGGGTTTGCTAATCAGATGGAAAAATATTCGGAATGGATAATTGAGAATGGAAAGAAAATTGATGATATTGGGAAGAGTATGGAAAAAGTTGTAGCGGACATTTCTGCAATTTATCAGGAAAATGCAAATTTAAAAAAAAACGTGCAAGATTTGACAGTAAAATTACATGCAATGGAACAGGCAAATAGAGATAAATATTTGGAAATTAGTGGAGTTCCTTTTAATGGAAAAGAGAGAATCTCATTGGATTGATCAGTAGAATCTCAGAAGTTATTGGCTTCACTTTTAATGAAAACATGATTGATAATGTGTTCAGATACAAAGGAGCCGGTACGAAACTTGGAAGTAATTGTTGTTCGATTCGTACGCAAGTTGGACAAGGAAGCAATGGTGACAAAACGCAGAGAAAAAAGGAACCTTAATTCTCGTGACATTGGATTTATGGAAGGAGAGGCGACCGTCATTTACTTCAATGATAGCTTGACGATGGAAAGAAGAAAGTTATTGAATGCAGCACGTGCTGTGAAGAATGAGAAACAATACACTTATTTGTGGGTTCGAAATAGTCGAATCTTCATGAGGAAAAATCAAGGTGATCGGTATGTGATTATCAACAGTCAAGATGACATTGATAAACTTGTATGAAGAGTGAGAAGTGTCATGAGGAAAAGTGTTTTATCAAGCAGTCAAGGAAACGTATTTAAAAAGGGATATGTGTGTTAAATGTTAAATTAATTTATACCCCTGTGTTTTGTTGTTTTTATTGGTTTTTCATACGAATCTCGAGGTAAAGGTCTTTTTCAATATTGTGTGTAGGTTTAACTATTTGTTTTCAACATGTATTGTAGTGGATAAATTTTGTAACTGTCATTATGGAAAATGTATTGTGTTTTGTAAAATTGTTAAAATTAATGACAAATAGTACTTTTAATATTGCTAATCAGAATAGTTCTAGAAAAGTTTTAAAAATAGCACATGTAAATGTGGAGAATCTTCAGGTTTCATAGAGAATCTTTTTTTAATGTGTTTAATGACGGTGTATTCGATGTCATTGCAGTAACAGAAACATTTTTGAAGCCTGTGGTTTCCTCAGAGCCATATATGTTAAACGGTTATGATATTTTAAGACACGATAGACAAGATAAGGAAGGAGGAGGGGGTAGCTATTTATTTTAAGAAAAGTTTTAATACTAGGGTAGTAGCGTTTTCGCAAGGCTTCTTACTGCAGAAAACCTGAGTTTTTGATTATAGAAATGTCCATTAGGGTGGAAACTTCTTCTTTGTGTGGTATATCGGCCACCTAAAATTGGTTTTATTAATGAGTTTTTTGAGATTATTGCTAATTTTATTGCCTTTATATACTAATATTTTAATTATTGGTGATTTCAATACAGATCTAGCAAACAAACAGAGTTTTTGCTGATAAAAATGAACTTGTAAATTTAGTTAGTAATTTGAATTTGTCTATTTTACCTTTAAGGACCTACTTTTCATTTACCACAGTCAGACACATGGCTAGATTTGATAATATGTAACGAGCTTAATAGAGTTAAGAATTTTGGTCAAATACCAGTACCAGGAATCTCATATCATGACATGATATATGTTGAATTGAATTTGAAGGTACGATTAGCTAATAATAAGGGAATTAATAGTGATTAAGGATTATAAAAATATTGCAATAGATGAACTTAATAATGAGTGTAGTAATTTAGAATTTAATGAAATGTATTTGAAAACTACTATAGATGAAAAGGTTGATATTGTTTCAGATAAAGTATTACAAGTACTTAATAAATATGTTCTCAGAAAGAAAGATTTCAAAAAATAGAAATCCATGTCCATGGATTGATTCTGAAATTAAAACTCAAATGAAAGAAAGAGATAGGTTATATAAACAATATATAAGAACAAAAGATGTATTTATTTGGGAATCTTATAGATTGATAAGAAATAGGGTGAAGAGATTGACTAGAGATGGTAGAAACAGGTACTTTGATAAGTTTGTTACGAGTAGATAAGCCTAGCAAAGATGTGTGGAAAGTTATAAAAAATCAAGGAGCGGGAAAGCAATGTAATAAATTAAGTGAACCTGTTGTAGATTTAAATGATTTAAATAATTATTTTTGTGGTATAGATAATGTAATTTAATAGGGATTTAGTAGATTATTATGAAGCTGTGAGAGACGTTGATGATAATAATCATACTTTTCTGAAATTTTCAAATGTTAGTTATAAAAAATATATCTGAAGTGTTAAATGAGATATCTTCCAATGCAGTAGGTAGTGATGGTATTTCATTGAGGGATGTGAAGTTGGTGTTTGAAAATAATAAAACCTGTAATTTCGCATATTTTTAACTTCTCTCTGCAGTGTGCTAAATATCCTGATCAGTGGAAAAAGGTCAATGATTTTACCATTACCTAAAGTAGTAAATCCTATAGAATGTAAGAATTATAGACCTATAAATATATTATGTGTTTTGGGAAAGGTATTATACAAATTGGTGTATAAGCAGGTTATTGAGTATGTTAATGACAATAATATACTGAATAAATATCAGTCAGGTTATAGAACACATTTTAGTACACAGTCTGCTTTAGTAAAAATAACTGATGATGTAAGACTAGGGATGGATAGAGGGTGCCTTACGGTACTAATGTTACTTGACTTTAGCCGTGCCTTCGATTGTGTAAATTCATAAGTTGTTAGTTTTCAATTCTTAAATCTTATAATTTTAGTGATAATGCTGTTCAATGGTTTGAGTCGTATTAGGAAGGGAGGCTACAGCAAATTAGAACTGTCGAAGGTAAGAAATCTGACTGGAGACTTAATCCTCTAGGTGTACCACAAGTTTCAACTTTGTCGTCATTATTGTTTTCTTTGTACATTAATCGAATTAATGAATGTGTTACTTTTAGTAATATTAATGTTGTATGCGGATGACATACAGTTATATGTTCAATGTACACCTGATAAAATAAATGATGCTGTTAATCAATTAAACGTAGATTTAACTAATGTTTTTCTCTTGGTGTAGTGATCATGGGTTTACAATTAAATATATTGAAGTGTAAGCCGATAATATTAGGAACCTCCAGATTGTTGAATACTATTAGTGAAGACAATATTACGCCTATAGAAATCAATGGGCAGATTGTTAAGTTTGAAAATTCAGTTGTAAATTTAGGACTTAGAATTATGGGTAATTTGTCATGGGAAGAGCAAGTAAATTATGTTTGTAAAAAGGTTTTCCAAAGTTTGTATCAATTTCAAAACGTTTATGTTTCAAGCCACCAACTCATACAAAAAAACAGCTTGCGATGTCATTGATTTTCCCACATTTTGATTATGCTATGTCAGCATATTGTGATATAAATGACGAACTAAGTAATAGGTTTACAAGTTGCACAAAATGCTTGCATTAGGTATATTTTCAATCTACGATTGGATGATCATGTAACTAGGTATTATAAAGAGTTGAATTGGCTAAAGATTAAAGAACGGAGGGAGTTAAGTATATTGAGTTTAGCTTTTAAGACTTTGAAATATAAAACGCCAGAATATTTGTATGAAAAATTTGTTAGAATGCAAGATGTTCATTTGAGACAAACAAGATTTGGTGATCATATCTTGTAATTTCCAATCCATAGAACGGTGATATATTCTAAATCTTTTCGTGTCCAATCAATTAGATTATTAAATAAACTAGAAACGAACATTAAAAGAAGAGCAAAATGAGAGAAGATATTTGTGGAAAAATATAAGACGTTTTATTGCTTTTAAAATATAGTGAATAGGGTTAGAAAATAAAAATGTTATTATGAAATCATGCTTAAGATAAAAAAGTGTAATAAAATAAGGCTATATTTGAGTTTGTTAATATAGATTGAAGTGTATTTGGATTATAATTGTTTTTCTTCTTTATATTATGTGTTTTTTTTGTAGATTGTATTTACAATGTAATGAAATGAAGTGTTGGAATTATATTTACGTAAGAAACACGATAGTATATTCTGATTTTCCAAAAATATATATATATATATATTTAACAAAATATAATAATTAACAATGTATTCCTTGTACAATGTATAAATCATGTTTGTAAGGTCATACGTTTGTAAGACCACGACCTATGTTCTGTGTTGTAATGTTTTGGTGCCTGTCCCGGTGGAAGAGTGGACCTTTGGTCTAAACCGGGGCAGGTAAAATAAAAAAAATTTGTTGTCAAATTGGTGTCATCTCTCTCTCTCCTCTCTCTCTCTCTCTCTCTCTCTCTCTCTCTCTCTCTCTCTCTCTCTCTCTCTGTTATGCTCGTGATCAGTTAAAATCCTAAACGCAACAAGGATGGATGTTAGTACACTGAGCGTGCTTGTTGAAAAATATGAAGAACTATACAATGTGAGACACTCGAAAATATTTTAACAATTTGAAAGGGGATAAAGTCTGGGAAAAAATTGGAGCTACGTTGAACTACCACTTTTTTTCTTGATGATGCATTAGGACCTCAATAATCAGTTCTACGTTGATAGGCAAAGATACGAAGATTAGAATTTTCTGTATATAATAAGGTGGCAATGAACATACCATAATTCTGTAAGTGTTGAAAACCTACTTACAATATATACCACATCTGTTATTAAATACGATAGGTAGTTTTACAGCATCATCTATATAGACTGTTTTCACCCATAATTGAAACTCATTAATTGTTAAAGATAAGGAATGACTATATGGCAACAATGATATCCAAGTACAATATATCCTAACTAATTGTAAGAAATAATCGTATATCCGGTATTCAGTCTTTTTGGAATTTTCACAACTCTAACATCAAATCCTGACATACAACATGGCATGAACATCCAAAAAGTAGACAGCTAAAGTAATACTATACCGTAGGTGTTTCATTGGTGTAGAATCTGTTGTGTGTCTGCCACGCATATGAGCTACGCCGCACTCGTCACAACGTAGCACGTGACGTCATTTATTTATTTGGTGCGAAAAAAATTCAGACCTAATATGACCTTGGACAGCTAGAGTGAATCCAGTTGCTAGAATTTAAGCAGGCTTAATTTTTTTTGTTCTCCACTATTACTAGTTAAACTCACGCAGATTCCAAACATTCCAAGATGTACTTCAATTTCAGAAGAATTTGTCTAACCGGGTTTCTTGCCCGGAGAGGAAGATAAGTTTGCTATATAAATAAGCTCTACCGTTAAAGCAAAACAAACTTATTTCTAAACCGTTATTAGTTAAACAAACAAGTATGACCTAAAAATAATACTTGGTAAGAGATCGGAAGACTAAATCTCTTCTACAACTAAATTACTTCTACAGTACAATAACGTTCACATACCGATGGACGAGTCGGACAAAAAAGCAATTTAAAGACTCCCCAGGCAGTCTAAAGATATTTTTTATTTCAGCTGCTGCTGATTGATAGAGCTCTATAATGTAAGGGCAAATGCAATGCATTGTAAGTACAGTAATCTAACTCGCAACATGTACACCGAAATCAAGGATTATAAAAAAATCCTTTATCGTATACTTATGCCAAAGGCTATAGTCGAATTTGTTCTCGGGAGAGCGTGCGTAAGCAGTCTACTGTGGGGGCTAGGCTTCAAAGACATGCAACCAATAAATTAAAAATAGGGACCAATCTAGACCTTTTGTATTATTCGTAATTTTCTTGTACTGCTCAAGACAGCAATATAGTGTAAAAACTCTTTTCTTACCACTTATACTCGAGTATGATCCTTGGAGTCTTTCATAACAAGGATATTTATTAAATCTCAGATACAATTTTCTTTTATATTATACAGAAGTTTATTGATGATATCAGTATTTTTAGGGGAGAAATTTTGTAAATATTCAATACTTCCGTTTATAAATAATGGCCTAAAACTAATTTCCTCTTCACTCCTGCTAAATTGTTTTTTAACTAAGAAACGTTAGAGTATAAGGGCTTTGGTACCTGTAAACAGTATAAAATAGTGAAATTAATTCATTATATGAATGTTAATAAGTTAAAGATATGTGGTGTAGATATTATGGAAGTAAAATAGTTACTGTCCTCACAATGAAACTTTGTCATGCGGCTCACACGACCCACGGTACTAAGGGGCAGACGGCGAGGGAAATTGATTACAGTCCCCGGGCTTATGGCACCGACATCACCCGCGTTATTACATTGAGCTTTTAGTAGGAGTTCCCTGTAACGTCGCGTCGTCCGGTTAAAGTTAACCTCATAAATCCTCTCAGCGCGTTTCTAAGTATAAATCAGCAAATTACCTGCCGTATTAATAAAGCCGTTTTCATTTTCAAAACAAAATTTAATATTTTTACATGTAATTCGCTTGTAATATTAAGAATGCCATTATTCTTCATTAAATTCGTTATATTTCTTGCTCTTTCCAGACATTACAGTAATTCTTAGATACGGTAGTTTAGTTATATGGAGACTCCAAAGCTCTTTTTATTATTGGATTTGGTTCATAAAAGTTTTCTTTCAAAAGTATAAATTACAAGTGTGTATGAATTTGCGCGGTTTGTAATCTCAAAATTTCAGCCAGATTATTAAAACTTTCTTTTATGAATCTTCATGGATTTTTATTGGAAATTTGGACTGTATATTTAAAATTATACAAGTCATTATTACAAGTAAAATAATTCATAATATATCTGAATATATTTCAGAAAGATACGTAGTATTCCTAATAACACAAATTAAAATAACACAATGCTGTTTCTTTGAAGATGTCCCACATATACCTATACACTCCTCTATAAGTGTATAGTTAAAAGGTAAAATTAAAAAAAAAAATTCAATACATTTTAATGCTTACTAAAAAATAGGGTGCGTTCGCTTTATAATAGGCAACTGCTACAAATATAAAAGAAATCAATGTTTTACACATCGAATATATTTTACTGTCTATATACAGGTCAAATAGACTTCTTACAAACATTTAAGTATTTTGGAGCTGAGAAATGACGTGATTATACTTTTAGTTAAATGTTGAGTATATATCGATATGCTATTATATACAAATCTAATGATGCTCTGCATGCGTGTGCGTTTTTAATACATTACGTAAAAACTAAAAAATATGTTGTACTTCAAATTTATTTTGAAATGTTTAGGGTGCCTGGTTAACGTAAAAGGCTAGGGCCTATTCCTGTTTTTTAAAATTCTTTACGGTCCACAGGTCTACAAACTATAATAGTCCATAAACTTATATTTATGAACTTGGCTTGAATGTTCTTTTAATCACCTATCATAATTAAGAACAATAATATATTCAATTTTAAAAGGGGGACATCAAGTATGTGTTTGCTAATCATCTGTTTAAAGTCCGTTACACTTTACAAATGTCATGTTACGTTTCAGTAACCTTCCTTTGTCTGGGTTTGCATTTATTATGATTTTAATTAAGTACAGTAAAATTAAAAGTACCACAGAGCAAGTCCCGGCGAAGCAAGTACTTTTTGCGATTCAATGTTTATTGAAATTAAATTAGTGCTATTGCCAGTTATACAAATTTAATGAATGTAAATAGAAGTAACTTGACAGGTATTTGGCCTTCCGATCATATGTTAGTTTTGGTCATTTAAACAGATATGTGAAAGAAACGGCCAAATAAAAAATAATTTAATAGTAAAAAGTGAGGGTTTCTGTGGAGTAATGGTAGCACATTCACCGGCAAGTGAGAGATCCGGGTTCGAGTCCAGGCGGAGCTTAGTACTTTTTGCGATTCAATGTTTATTGAAATTAAATTAGGCTATTGCCAGTTATACAAATTTAATGAATGTAAATAGAAGTAATTTGACAGGTATTTGGCCTTCCGATCATATGGTTAGTTTGGTCATTTAAACACATATGTGAAAGAAACGGCCAAATAAAAAATTATTTAATAGTAAAAAGTGAGGGTTCTGTGGAGTAATGGTAGCACATTCACCCGGCAAGTGAGAGATCCGGGTTCGAGTCCAGGCGGAGCTAGTACTTTTTGCGATTCAATGTTTTATTGAAATTAAATTAGGCTATTGCCAGTTATACACATTTAATGAATATATATATAATATATATATATATATATATATATATAATATATATATATAAGTTTAATGTTTTAACTCTCTGATTTCATGGACTCCCGTCTTTAAACTTAAATCTAAAAGTGATAAAATGCATCAATATTTCAGTGTTATACCTCTTACTGCAGGAATGTGTTTTAACTGTCTCTTGGTCTTTCTGTTCAATGAATTATATTCCGTGCAAAGATGCGGGTAACTGCTGATAAGTAGATATATACAATTTTATACTAAAATAAGATATTAATACTCATTTATTATAAGGTAGCAGTAACGCCACACTAAATATCACGGAAAAGGCTTCTCTGAGTCTGAATGCAAAATTGATGTTAATATCTAAAACTTGTCATCATGTCATATCAATATTCAATACAGTTGTATTCAGTTTTTATAATATTCCCGTTGGTATCAAAATTATTTTATAAGATCAATTTAAAAACATTCACAATACATCCTATGTTTACCTCCATAAATTGACATGCACCATGAAACTCCATGTTGCTCATACAGAAATGAAGTTTTATACCTCAAGTGCGTACATATATACAGATAGAGACTCGGGAGAGAATTACAATTAGTTTCTGACTCTCAAGCGATAAGCTTTACTAATGCTCAGCCAATGATCAAGTAAATATGGTAAATTTTTTTTATACTTCTCACATCTTTTTAAACAATTTACATTGATTATTTTATATTCTACACAAATGACGGGTAGATGTGAACACTGTTAGTAGTTATGGTACTTATGGAAGAACAAGCGAAGTGGGGCTAAAAAGATAAAAGAATGTTAGAAAAAACTAATGTGATCTGACAAACTGAAGAGGTACAGCTGTACTGCGGTATCTGTGGAGATCTCTATATCTGTCGATAATAACATCTGTTTTTTCTCACCCTTGGAGTTTGTGATAAATAATGCTCTCATCTAGCACACATTTCGATCATTTAATTTTAATTTTACGATTTTCACACAAGTACAATTAGAGAAATATGATATTCTTTATCTTGAATAAAGTTTGTTTTAATACATTACGGTTTTGTATCCCACTCATCGTTACCCACAATAAACATTATAATTGTCGTTAAATAAAATATTTAAGATTATCCAGAAGTTAAGATTGATTATTTAGACAGATTAAGATTTATATTAAGATTGATTATAGTATAGTTACTTTTGCAAGTCTAAAAATAGAGGAAAATCTTATTAGGAAACTTATTATAAGTAACCAAATTTGCTTTCGAAAAAAAATCATGTTTTTTACTTTTATTACCGGTTACTGGATACGAGTTATCATTTGATTGGCTAAACCTTCAGGTGTTTATTATTTTAAATTCTACAAAAATTTTATCATATACTTCAGACTAATGCAAAATCCCATATTATTATGTATACAGTGCTTGTTGTATACATAAATGACATGTAGAAATTAACGCAGTTACAACAAAAAAACAATGTTCGTCAGTCCGTGACCTGTAGATGAATCTATTAAGATCAGGTCTAAGACTGCGTTCATTGTAACTAAAGTAATGTTCCTCCTTTCCGTACTGCACTAAATATAAACTGTTTTATAATGGAACATATAAATTACTACTTGTTCAACTCACATACGAATATAACATTCAATTTTAAACTATTTACTAAACCGGAAACACAATACATTGGTTTTTAATGTTCATTAAATCAGTACAAGCCGTTTTATATAGTTTATTACGGCTATGTGTAGACGAATTTAAGCTATTGAGAAAATAATATTTACGGACTGTTTCTGTTGTCAAGAGGTTTATTTAACTCTGCCAAGGAAACATTAATTCACTTTTACACCAAATATTATATACACTTAACTACTTTTTTATTACAACAAAATTTTTATCTTCATTTTTTTACGGCCTGTGGTCTGTAATAAATATTGTAGAGAACAAACAAACCCCGCACTTTAGCGAAGTGTGCTGTTACTAATCCTACAACCTTATATTGGATATTGAAACGTGATCAATCACCTCCATTGTACAATATGTGTTCACCTCCTTGGATATCCGTAATCGATTGTCGAGTACATGAAAAACCTTTCTATTTGTATTGTGTAACAGGAATCATAATATCCATGACTGCCAAATGGTGCAGTGTAGCGGGTACAAACGGTTATTGCAAGATAACCGGAATCAAGCAACGTTGAGCGTGGTTGCTGATTGACATGGGTAACCGCTAAGCGATCCTGTCCTTGCTAACGGTTTGCCTGCCCGGGCGTTGGTGGTGATTCGGAAGTCACCTTTAAAACCGTTGGTCCCCAGGTATTAGTGTTAGATAGGGCTTGTTAGCCCCAACTTTGCCTGGTTAAAAAGAAGACATTTTTACTTCATTGATAATTCCACAAAAGTGTTCAGTCCATCAGTGGTAATAAAAGATGTTGTGCTAAAAACAAATACCATTAGCAAAATATCTTTTTGCATCACTCAATAAACCTTTAACCTGTTTTCAAGTATTGTACTCAATTTATTTTAAACCCGCACAAACTATAACTAGGTTTCAAAATTTCTTTACTATTTTCTTTTTTGTCAAAAATATTTTCTAAACAAAAACGTGTTTTTCTTAACAATCTTTTAAATGGGAATACTGTTTTTTCACTTATTAAATTGAATATATCGTGCAATTTGTTGTATAGTTTTGATATAATGTATTTCACAGTACTGTTTCAATTATCAAAACGATAGAGTATCGTTACGTAAGTATATGTCATAACAGAGTGTATATGCGGAGTATCTAAGAACTCTCTACAAATATTTACAGATATTATTCCTAGGCTAAAGACAAAATCAAAATCTTATATTTAATTTTTCAAAACCTTAATAGTAAACTCAAAACAAACACCATTTTTAATCTTCATCCTTGACTATTTTTCAATTGGGAACCGCTTGTTTTAAATGAGTTTAAACTTGGTTTATAATTTTTATAACCTAAAGGGCTGATTACAGAAATAATTTAAATATTTTAGAAGTATTGTTTAAAAATTAAATACATTAAAAAAGACTGTTACTAAGCTTTAGTTATACAATTTAATTAAACATTTTAAACGAAACGAAGTTTAAGAAAATCAGTTGATAAATAAGAGAGCTCATGAGCTTTTAAACTATGTACTAAAAAAAATGCACTGTGATTTAAGTGGGAGCACTGTTGGTGGAGCCACAATAATCAGATGTTTTGATTTTACTGCTGTAATCAGATGATTATAAACATTATATTGTTTAACTGTTGTTATGATATCTGTTACGTGTTGCAGGCTTTGGGTTTTATTTGATACACAATATAACTTTGTCAATCTAGGGAGTATGTACGGCACATGGACAATGTCTTAAAAGTTACTTCGGGCGAGTTAAAACCGTTTATTCCTCTAATGTTATGCCATTATCAACATTAAAACCTTGTTAAACAATACTAAAATATTCAACCTTTTATTTTCCAAAGCAGTTACAAAATATTTCCTCCTCTTTATTGATTTTCTGTTATAGTCTTGAGATTCAATCTAAATTAATGTATGAAATTGTTGTATGTTTTATATGAAAGTGCATTGAGGTTAGTATTGTTTTTAAAGTTTCGTGTTAAAAACAGTTTCTTTTAATCTAGGCGTAATTTGTTATTTATTTTATTTCAATGACCCAAAAACTTCTCCTGATTTAAACAAAATTATAATAAATCCCTAATTTACTAAAAATCTTATAGTTTTTCTCCACCTTATGGGTATAAAGTGTTGATAACGTGGATTTACATGAATATTTATATTTTCAGTTACATATTTAAAAAAAATATGTCCTGTACAGTTTCTACAAATGTGTTTGGTTTTCAATGTATTTATTATTACAGGCATTACTTTGTAGCCTATTTAATAAAATTATTATTTACTTCTATTCTCTACATGATCCTTATAATTCGTTTATTTAATTGCTTTTACTTTATTTTTATTATTTTTTATGCCATATTCTGCTTCCAAATTTCTCAGTACATTTACTATATAATTTGTTATATATAACTCCTAAAGTACATAAACCTTAATAAGACCTAAAGTAAGGTTAAATGATTATAATACTAATTTCCAAATAATTTGTCTACATATAAAAATATTATTCAAACTGTATGACAATAAGTATACACCTAAATAATAACACAAATAATATTTTTCACCACATAAAAATAAAGTAGGCTTAACTCGCAAGTATTCCTTTTAAAATATATTTTCTATGAGGTAAAACAATGAACCACAAATGAAAAAATTCATTCCCTTTGAAAAATATTTCAAGAACTACCTATACAAAATATTTCTTAGACTATTGAGCTTATGTTAAAAATTATGTTGTTTTATAAATAAAATTAAAAATTAGCCCTTTAAAAATGGAAAACTGTGTATGATTTGTTAATACAATACAGTGATCAAAGGATTACCTCTTAAAGGTAGAATGAAATGTAATGAATTTATTTGGTTCATAAAGAGAATCCTTACCTTCCAGCAGAGATTCCTTACGTTCCAAAGAGATTTTAGAACATATGTTAACACAAACTTTTCATGTAATAGATAGGCTTTTGTCTGTGATCATGTCTTCCTTTTGTTTGCCCTGTTGATTCTATTGACAATGGTTTACAAATTGCTCTGTTATACAGGCATCTTCCAATTTTTTCATTTTAAATTTTTTTATCATGAAACCACGAGCAATGAAATGAAAACGCGTTTATGAATCTTCATTCATTTTTATGAACAGTATGAATACACTGTAAACATAAAAGGAATATTCCATTATAACGCTTCTACTTCCTATGAAATCTCCACCACTCAATTTTTAGTACATACCTCACTCAGTCATTAAACATCAATATATCTCGTGTCAATTATGTTTTATCGTTTTAAACGAATAAAATATAAAACACTAGCTATGGATAGTACCTAACATAGATCATACTGTGTTGGCTATTTAAACACATACCGTTGTTCGTTGTGGAGTTCTGTTTGGAATAATCTGAGCGCTTTTTGGTCCTCTTCAAGCCACTCCGGGGGGTTGTGAGTGAAGGTAAATTCTATTAACGATTGCAAATTTATGGTAAAGCATACAACAAGGAGAAATGCTTCTTGGTAGTTTCAATATATTTTTTCTGCTTTACAAGATTCACGTAGAAATGTTTTTGTGTAATATTATTGTTTTAATAGTTGAAAATTGTAGTCTAGCTTATCCATTAGTTGACTTTTATTTTCTCCTTGCAACTTTACATTCAAATTCGTTCTTCTCTGTTAGCTAATACGCTGTTCCTAATTTTCATAATTTGCCTAGTGTACTTTATGTTGTGTGTACAAATATCATCTACAGATAATCGAATATTTGTGATAAATAGGACAATGAACTAAAGTAGACAAAATGTTTATATTTTGCGGTGAAAAATAGTGAATTATAATCATGAGCCAATGTATCATTAGGTATGAGAACGGAACTACGTATAGTAATAATAATTTTAGAAACACGTTTTTCAATGATAATTTTAATAATTAATGAGATTATTTTAAATAATTAAATGATATAAACAATAATCGCTTTATATTTTTTTATTAATCTAAATAATAAAATTAATATATTTAAATCTACTTAAATTATACAACAAGTTGCTCAAGTCTTTTACGTTTGAAAGCTTGTTACACTATAAATGTTAAATTACCAGGCATTTCTCTCTTATATAAGGGTAATTAAATACTTAAGAATGTTTGTTATATTCGGGTCAACGATAATTTATGAAGTTTATGAACCCATCTAATCCCTTTATCTTCCTTTTTACCGTTTTAGCCTACGATAAATCTAGGACGGTATACTTTTTTGATGGCTTATGATGAATGCAGTCATACTATTATTACCTCAAGGGATATAGCACAGTAAAAGTTCAATTACTACAGTCAAAGTTATTTATTAATTTTTATAATAAGAAAAATTGCGTGATTCTGACAGAAAATATGATATTTATGTAATTCTTAATTTGTAAAATTTATATATGTAATCCTAAATGAAATAGAGAAAAGGCTCATTTTTCAACTTTTTTCAAATCTAACATACCTTATAATTTTTTTATTAAAAATTTAGATAAACTATTTACATGTTTTTACCCCTCTTGTGTCTCTAAAAGTGTTGTTTTTTTGAGGTTTTATAAAGTTATGACTACATGTAAGCTATTATTCTTTCTTACCTGACAAATTTAAGTACGTTAAATCGAATCAAAATCAAATTAAATCAAAATCATTTTTTTTCTCGTTGACAATAACATGTATCGAGAATTTTCAATATGTATAAAATAACTTAATACTGAAAATATTCTTATTAAAGTTATTGCTATACTCTGGTAAAACTACAAATTAAAAATATATTAAAAAACAGTACTAATGATAGTTTTACTTGTAAGGTTGGGTGGGGCACAAAAAATTCAGAGAGTGAGTAAAAACAGTTTTTTACAAGAAAGTCTTTTAGTTTGTTTTTTGAAAGATGCAAGTGAAGTGCCTGGCTTTTAAATAATCTGGCAATCTATTATAAATTGTAGGTCCTAAATATTCTATTGATTTGCGGAACATATTATTACTATGGTGGGGTACTGTTAAACTATTTTTTATTTCTGGTGGGATATATATGATTGTGGGTAGGAAAATCGGTAAATGTGTGAAGGGGAGGGTTAGTATACGTTCTTGGTGAAACACTTGCCTACAGCTCTCCAGGCCCCTCAACCCAAACACTAAACGAATAGCCCTCTTTTGCAATTTGAATACTCTTTGTAACAGAGAAGATGAAGCAGTTCCCCATGACATTATGCTATATGACATCACAGAGGAAAATAACTATCATATACCATTTTCAGTGCACTAATTTTCAGAAAATTTGAAAAGACAACTTAAGGAAAACAATACATAGTTGAGCTTAGAGCAAAGGGCCTCCACATGCTGACGCCAAGAAAAACCAGCATCCAGATGAACGCCCAAGAAACATACTGAATCAACCTCAATGATGTCAACCTCGTCTAAAGCAACAAAACCCTTAGAAACTGTCTGAGATCGAAAGTGAAGAATGTATGTTTTGTCAATATTGAGGAATAAATTGTTGCGAATGAACCAAGAGTTCATTTTTTTCGATTTTAGTGTTTAATTGAAGATTTAACGCTATTGAAGAGTCTGCCCGAACAATGACCGTGGTGTCATCAGCATATTGAGTTACGCGAGCCTCAGGGACACAAGAGCTTAAGTCGTTTACAAATAAAGCAAAGAGAAGAAGGTCCCAAGATAGAACCTTGAGGAACACCACCCATGGAGACCTCAACGAAATCTGACTGTGCCGTACCAAAAGAAGTTGGTAACCTGGACACTCTGGTAACGATTTGAAAGGTAGGACCTTAACCACAGCAGGGGACAACCTCTGATGCCGTAGAGTTCAAGCTTATTAAGGAGTTTCAGATGGTTAACTGTATCAAACGCTCTCGTGAGGTCGCAAAAAAACACCAGCTTACGTGATTCTGATTGTTAAGATGAGTAAATACATATTTGGAAAATTGGGCAATAGCATCGGTGGTGGATTTAGAAGGAACAAATCCAAATTGGGTGTTACTCAGAATGGAATTTCAAATTAGAAAGTCTGTTAGTGTAACATGAATGAGACGTTCGAAAGACTTTGCTGATGGTTGGTAAAATTGATATGGGACGATACTGTTGAGGCGAAGACCTACTGCCTTTCCTTGAAAACCGGAATGACCTTAGAGAGCTTCATATCCGATGGAAACTTCCCCTAAAGAACTGAGTTGTTGAACAATTGAGTTAAAGGAGGGCTCAAGGGTGAAGCAACCAGTCTAATTACTGAAGGACTCATTCCAAAAACGTCAGGTGTTGAACTAGTCTTCAAAGCTGAAATAGTATTATACGTTTCAAGGAGCGTTGTTGGGGCTATGAAGAAACTTGATGGACAGTGGTGTATTTTAGAAGAGCTGTTAGTGCAACTATTTGTTCCGTTTATGGTTCTAGCCAGTGGGGCACTCATAAAAAAATTGTTAAACATTTCAGCCATATGACGTGGGTCAGAGACTGCAGCTTTCATTATCTTGTAGCTCCTGAATATGTCTTTTCCTATCTGTTTGCTTTTCAGAGTTTCTCAGACACTATGTCCCATACAGTTTTGGCAACATTCTTACTATTATTCAGACGGCATTTACGATCTGAGATGTTTTCAGAGATGAAATTAGTAACTTGTAGTTTCTCTTATTGACCTTATACAATATCTTATGCTGTTCAGAAGGATAGTCACGCTGCAAAATATAGAGGTCCTTGAGATGTTCTCTGGCCAAGAGAACTTCTCCTGTCAACCATCCAGGCCTTTGACGTTTTTTTACGCTTCGATGTGACTAAAGGAAAGGCCTGGTTAAAGCAGGATGATACTTGACTGAGGAATAACGAGTATTGGTCATTTATGTTCTCGTATAAGAAAATATTATCCCAATCAACTGAATCTAAAAGTTCCATTAAAGAACATT
>NW_025783651.1:0-31052 GCF_021130785.1 Homalodisca vitripennis
GCGTGGGAAATAAAGTTCACTTGAACTAGCAGTGGTCATACAAGTACAAAACATACTAAATAACATTCAAAGAGAGGGTAGCTGATAAAAATGCAAATACAAGAGATAATGTAGTGAAATTTTTATTTACATTTAAAGCCTGTATGATACCTAAGTTGTTATTTTTGACAAAAGCAGGCTTCTTAGAGCAGTGTATGTATATATATTTTTCTTGATCGGGAAAGAGGTCAAATCAGCTATGGAACGAAAAATACTAAAATAAAAGTAAATTAAAATGAGCCTACGTATACATTTCTAATCTATTTTCTTGATCTTGGAAATGAGGTAAACGTAACATTGGCGTTGGAAATAAAATTAACTGGAATCAGAAATATGTTCATGCAGGTGAAAAACCTACGTAATTGCGTGTGTAGCCGTGGGTCACTACTATCAGTTTAATTATTCTTTTAAAGTTATATACATCCAAACATATATACATAGGTTTTATTATATATATATATAAGTAGATAGTAATATGGGGTTCCTGGCGCACTTTCGGAGCCGACCGAAAAGCAATGAGTAAAAATACTGTTTCAATGTACCATAAAGGAAGCTGAGAAATACCCCAAACGCAAAATCTCAATGAAAAACTTAACCGTATCTAACAGCTCCGTTCATCTCCCAAAAGAGCGATCGGTTACATCTTTTACTATCTACTCTGTGGAATGAAAAATTAACCAAATCTCTTACAGCTGTTTAGCTTCTACGTTCTTAAGCTGTGCTTTGTTAAAATGTTGTCAAATCTGCTACGAATAAAGGAAAATCTTCGAAATCCTTAATAAAATTTAATCAATTTAAAACATTTTTACTAAAAACATACTGTACTTTAATAAATAAACTTGTTCTACGTAAATAGTCACCAAACTAAGCATGATGACTCACCAAGCTCTCTACAATGATTCTCTAGCAATTCAAAACAGCGTGCAACAAAGACAATTTGAACGAGTTCAGTGAATTGTGGCCAAAACGGTTTTTTCTCAACAGACACAGATTGAATATCCTTTCCTTAAATGATACAGAATTCAACGGCAAGAACTTGTAGAGTCCTTTTATAGCAGAAAGACTCGAAAACGTCTAATGGAGTGTTATACTAGCGGCAAAAAAAACTAAAAAAGAAGTAAGGGCATTACATATTTAATTATAATTACGAAAGAATAGTTGAAAAGAAAGTAAAAAATTAAAACAAACAGGAGAGGTTTTCAATCGAGTTTTTTTATGACATTTTTCCCAGTATTATAGCGTTCTTATTCAAGATAATCAATAGACTTAATGTGGATGAATATTTCTTAGGAATTTTTGTGAGTATCAAGATTTATCGAACACAATTCATTAAAAGCAAGCATTATAGAATTTTTTTTTTTATTCCTTATAGAATAAAGCCACATTTCTATGTGTGACAACAAACAAAAGGTATTTACTGTAGAAGATAGTTAATATTCCATGTGATTCCTATGAAGAAAGACACCAACTATGGTTATCAAAACGATGTACTAATGACGTGGGGAGGGCACACTGCAAGTTTTAGAGTTTAAGAACTTCTATTCTAGCCAAGTTAATTGTTATAATTTCTTCTTATCTATATATAGTCTTCTTTCCAGTAACAATCAAGTGTAATTTTGTTCATTTTTGTTTAATTCTTTAATCTTTTTTTTAATCCAAAAACAGTCAAAAATCTGTTCGGGCAAAGTGTACTTTCTACAATCTTCCAACTCGGCAATAGTATTGGGTAAATAACACCGAACTTTATCTTTCATTTTCTCCAAATTCAAAATTTTGTAATGTTTCTTATTTTCTGTCCAATTCATATTAACTTTTTATACTCATTTAAAAGCTTACATATCTATTCTTCCATATATCATTTAACTCTTTCAAAACTCGAACTCCATTTAAATAGAAAAACATTTCAAAGTCAAAAAGTGCAAAACCATTTCTCGGTCGACCTTTTCTCCTTACCCCTCTGTCTCTTTCTCTATCCCTCTCTCTTTATGCCTATGACACGATCACTTCTGCCGTTTATAGGCTAGGATCTATATTCAGGCCTAGAGAGGAGAGAGAAGTGCGAGATACGGATAGAGAAATGGTTCCGGAATGCGATCTGATTGTACTTCTGAAATTGGTGTTTTCTCCGCTATGGCCACTCGCATGTGAAACAGTTCAGAGAGTAAACTTTCCTAACCGAACCAAACCGAATTTGAGGACATATATACTCCAGCAACACAATACAACAGCCCATCGAGAAGTAAAAATTTAAGAAATTAATTAAAAATATAAATTTGAAAATTACAAGTAACAAAATGTACGCATATTTAAAATAGGTAAAAATTATCTAACATTTGGAAATAAGAAATTGTTATAATAGTAACGGGGAACACAATTTTTATTCTTAAAAGCAAATCTGCATTACCGTCATTTTAGTTCCGGAAGAGATTGCGCTAATTGTGTGTATCAATAT
Organism: Homalodisca vitripennis; assembly: GCF_021130785.1. NCBI lineage: Eukaryota > Metazoa > Arthropoda > Insecta > Hemiptera > Cicadellidae > Homalodisca > Homalodisca vitripennis. Next base: position 2,492 of record NW_025783651.1, read on the forward strand.
GCACAGTCGAGGATGGTTGCTACTACGAGACCGACCATCACCGATAATCGCTTCCGCCTGCGTCATAATCCGTAGTGAATATCACGCCGTGGGAGGCGCAAATCGTGTGGTATTACAAGCCACCATTTAGTCTTAAATAAATTTTTCATATCTAAATGGAGCGCGATCAAAATATCATGTCCCGTTCTGCAAAATAGAAAATTTTAAGAAAAAACTATGATCGCCATTATAATTCTTAAAGTCATTGGAAAAAACAACAAGCAAACTTCTACACTCTAATCGAACTAAATATATTTAAGGAACAGTGGGCCTAGGGACAGAAAATAAAAATTGCCGATCCACGAAAACATGTTTTAATATTGAGAAAATAACACGTGAATTAAAGAGAAATTTCCAACAGTTCTGAAAAGAAAAATCTCGAACCCTATGTTCATGATTGACAAAATACTTCTCATTCAATAGCTGAAAAGGTTTGGCTATTCGGTGTACTAAACGATCAAAACCAAGTCTGTAAATGATCCGAAGAAATTGATAAATACGTCTTAAAGTAAAAATCCGAGAAAAATATCATATGATGTAGAAGTTTTATCCTCAATACACGCGGTTCGCTTTTCAAAGCCAATACATTTTAACCAAACTTGAACCGATCAATTATCCATGTCCAAATTTACACAAACTATCACTTTTCAATTTATGCGAGTCCAGAAATTAAAAGTTTAATCCCGAGAAATTGAGCAAGAAAATCGTTAAAAATATGAGAGGGCTATCTCTCTTTGGAATGTAGAATACGAACGAACTTTCTAGTGAATGGTGAACCGCCACAACATGATCTAAATTGTATTTTACTATCAGAAGGCAGAAAGAACGAAATCTTTGACAGTTAAACGTACTTTATTACTAAGCAATTTTACATAAAATTTTTTTTTCTTAACACCCACCATCGATAACAAAACGAATAATCCAAATAAAGGTTCCGGATGGACATATTAAAAGTTTGTAAACAACTAGTTTTGTGCCTTAACAAACAACGAAATTGATGGAATGCGAGGATCATACATTGCGATTTACCAAAGAATATCAAATGATAAAAAAAGCTTGATACTAAATATAAAAAATAGAGATGATTTGTATTGCTTTATTTACTCAAATAAGAATGTTGGCTATTTGAGAAAAACCAGAAAAGAGACTGCGTGAACGTGTAACAGCAATTCACGAAAAATTTTGTGAATGACGAATATATGTTATCAGGTTTTGAGTATCCCTAATGTCTCTTGAAAGATATACACATTATTTGAAAAACGAACGCTTAACAATTCCAAGTATAAGACTATCCAACACATGTCTTATCAATGTCTTACAGTGGTTTGATTGAAAAAATATTAAACGATTGTATCCGTTACAAATTTCTGGAAAAATCATGACGCTAGAAACAAACATTGATTTATTGTATGTTTAAACAAGATGGTTAAATCTCAATTATGTTTTGATAACCGATTTAAATAAGCTTTGTTTCTTCGGACAGTTGTCTAAAACATAAAGAATAGAAAATTTTCTATGTGTAGAAGATGTTTTTAAGCCCCATTTTTACAAATCTGCAGAGAGTTTAACAGGATCACTTAGAAAATTTGTAAAAATCATGAAGTGTTTGTAAAGCCAAATTATGCCATTGTTCCAGGTCAACACAACTAAATTTACTACAATTATCAAAAAAGAAATTTAACCATCCGTAACGTAATTTATATGGACCTTTGAGAGCATCAATTAGAAAAAAAAATTCCGACATGCAAGAACAATCCACAAAGATCGAGACTACAACCCAAGATTTCAGAGGCACATTCCTTATGGTTTTACTCGTATATTTCAGTGTCGAATCGTGACCCAACCGCTATGTACAGAATCCGATATGTTATCGTGCCAACAAATGAAACGAAAAGATTTTCGAAACAAATTGTTCCTGACAAAATTGTTTTGCAAGAACTCAATAAAATATCAAATTACATAGCGAATAAAATATAATTCTAGGGGAGAACATGAAACCTATGAAATTGATCAGAAGAAGGAAGAAAATTTCGTATCAAAAATCTCAAACGTTTGTCATATCTGTGAATGGGTCCTGCTTTCATGATGTTGGGTCAATTCAGATATGGTTTTACTCCTGATAGTTGGAAAGATAAGGAGTTATAATTAAAGTGGAGAGATCAATTAGTCATTTAACCGGCAAGTTTCGAGGCGCAGGCTCATGCATGTTGCAATCTAAATATGAAATTTCCTCAGAATATTTCCCGTTTCTTCTGCCACAATATGTCAAATTACGATACTCATTTGTACATAAAACGAATTGGCTAATAAACAATATGGAAATGTTGCGATTTGATTGCAAACACCGATGTTGAAAAAAAGTATATAATAAATTTATTCTGTAAATTCTGGATATGGCGCTTACTGAATTCGAAGGGTGCTTACAGCCAAGAAATCATTTCATCTAGTTTTTCGTCTTGTAGACACGTGTCAGATTCATTGTGGCGCCTCGTCTATTGAAAAAGAGTTAGCGAAAAATCTAAAGAAAGAAGACTTCAAACATACAAAATCATTTTATAACAATGGATGGAAGAATATTGAGATGATGAATAACTAGGAAAGAGACAACCAAATGACGTACGGACGAGATTTTTAAATATTCTATCATGTGAAAAGGAATATTTCCCTATGAATTATATCGATAGGTATTATGAAAAAACTTTGATTACACAGAAGAGAGCCATTGAGAAATTCAAGCGTATGACTTCTATTCCACTTTTGACATTGATGCAAGGAGCATATCTGAGAAAGATTTTCAACACTTACTTTAAATGTTTGGAACAAATTAAAAAGAGAAAAATCTTGGAAATTACTCTGAATTTGTACAATATCCAAGATGTTTTATTGCTTGCTGAGATATATTCGAAAATTTTCAGAGAAACATTTGCCCTTAAGATTGTTATAGCAACTCGATCCGGCACACTATACTAACCAGCTCCCAGTCTTCGCATGGGACAGCAATGTTTAAAAATTACAACGAAAAATTGAGCTTTCAGCTTTATTAACGATTATAATATGTATTTGATGATCTGAAACAAGGGCATTCGCCGGGGGCATTTCTCAGTGTATTAAACGATATGTGAAAGCAAATAACAAATATTTAAAAGAATTTTGATTAAGACAAAAAAGCGCCCGAAAAACAATTGTACTCTATCTCGATGCAAACAACCTTTATGGGTAATGGTCTTATGCAAAAAACTGCCGTTTAGTGATATCAAAGTGTGATGGATCCTAAACACGTATACAAAAGAAAGAGTTGGCAAGAAACAATTTTAGAACTCACTGCGAGACGAAGATTATGGCTCTTATTCTCGAAGTCGATCTTGGATATCCCAACAAATTTACAACGAACATCACAAGGGATTTACACTCTTGCTTCCAGAAAACATTTTAAAAAACAAACTTTGCAACAACTTTTACTGGATAAAACTGAATACGCCTTGTTCATAATCGAGAAATTTGAAGTTCTATATTTGGAACAAAGGTGATGATTCTTTGCGAAACATGTGAACTAGATGTTATTGCAATTCCGATCAGAAGCCTTTTATGATAGAAGTACATTGATTTTAATACTACATATTGAGGACCAAAGCTACAAAGTCGACTTTGAGACAGGGACTTTTACGAAAGTTAAATGAACAACATCTGTTTTTGCGACACTAATGGAAAAGTGCGAATAATGTGATATCAAATACAGTTGCATTTTAACACACACAGAACACCAAAGCTACAACGAGACTTTAGGTCAAAAAGAGACTTTTATAACAAGTTAAATGAAAACAAACTCTGTTTTTGGAAAAAAAACAAGTATCGGTAAATGTTCGAAATAGATGTGATATCAAACTCGGTAATGAAGAAATTTTTCAATGACAACATGCCAAGAAAGACAAAATTTCAAACTGCTTTATAACAAAACTATCTTTGACGACAACTGTTATAGCGAGTGAGACATGTACAAAACCAGAAGGTAAAAATTTAACAAAGCCGATTTACATTAGGGTTTTAATAGTTCTTGATTTGTACAAAGTTGTTAATGTATAAATTTTTCTAATTATGACAAAATTTAACAGAGTTTTGATCCAGATTTGAAATCTGTGTTACATGGGATACAGACAAGCTTATTTTCCTAGAACTGAAACGAGATCCTTTTAAAAATTATTATAGAAAACTTTAGAATGTGTTTGATACAAAAAGTGATTACTCCAAAGAGATCATGAATGTTTCACTACTAAAAATAGAGAAGGTAATAGGGAAATTCTCAAAGATGGAGTCTAAATAAGCGAACGTTTTAAGAAGTAATGTTTGTGGATTGAGATCGAATAATGTACTTCGATACAAATATCTAGACAAAAATCCAGTTAGATGCAAAGGGGATTAAGAGAAGCGTTGTAAATAAAACAATAAAAAATATCGAAAACTTGAAGAAAATGTTTGTTCGAAGATAAAGAAGGAATGTTAAGTGGGAGATGACAGTCATCAAAAAGTTTATATAAACATGAGTTGTTCAACTTGTTACACATAAACAAGCTGCGGCACTGAAATCGCTAAAGATGATAAGAGACATTGATCCTAGAAAAAAATTAGATCGATACAGTACCGTATGGCTATAAAAATGAAGCAAAATCTGGATATATTGACGAATTAAATAAAACTTGGAAACTTTGATATGTTAAATGGAAGATGATTTAATTCACTGTCAATCAAAGTGTTAAGAAAGCAAACGAAAAATATAGATTCTAAGAAATTGTTTCAAACTCAAAAACGGAGATTGTATAGAATTGCAGTCAAAATCGTTCAAAAAAATGTAAGACAAATAAGAGTAAAATTTTATAAAGAATTCTCTTATTGAAAAAACAAGTAAAGAAAGAATCTAAGATGTACTAAGGAAGAAATCGAGATTGAAGCTCGGAGAAATTCATTTGGCACCGGTACGAAAAAGAATGTTTAAAAAGAGAAAAATTATAACATTAGGAATTGACCGATTTAATTGGGCAGCAGATTTAGGTTGATAAATGTCTAATCTTATTCGGATCCAAAATGATGGATTTCAAGTATATCGTTAAAATGTTTATTGATACTTTCTCAACAATATGCTTGGTCAAGAGCTATCAAAAGAAAAAACGGCAAGGATATTTCAAAAGCTTTCGAAGATAATAGTAAAAGATGCCATAATGGATCAATCAACAAAAACCTCCTAAACATCTACTTCATACAAGAATAAGGGTTTAGGAGTTTAAAAATAAAGAATTTAACGATGTTTTTGAGGAACATACAGACATTAAGATTTATCATACTGCGAAAACGAAGAGAAATCAAGTATTGTAGAGAGCATTATATACAGAACTCAAAATTGAGAGAATGAAGAGTAAATTTTTTGAGATTAATTAAAAAACTTTTAAATGGGATCGATCAATCTTCATAAAAAATCGTTAAACAATTTATAACACGATACTAGTTCACGAGCACAATCAAAATGCAACCGAAAGACGTAGATAAGGATGCCAGAAAAGAGTTATTAGAGGACCGGTTTTCAAGTATGTTCCCACCTGAAATTTCACACGAAAAACTAAATATTAAAGGTCAATGACCATGTAAGAAATTGATTAGTAAAAAAACAAACATTTTTCGAACAAATATATAGAACAACATTGGTCAAGAGGAAATCCTTTGAGTGATTTAATCAATTTAATAACACCACAAGGATCCCTGGTAACCTCTATCAGTATAAAAGATTTAAATAATGAAGAAGAAATAACCGGAAAGGTTTTATGAATATGGAATTGAAGAAGTCAAAACTATAATATAAATTTTCTATATATCAATGGCGCATCAAAGGAAAGAAATGTACAAGAGTGGCAAAGAAACTTTAAAGATTTAAATGAATACTTTACTAAAAGATAGAAAATAGGAAAGATGGAATGCAATTTATAATAGTGCACAAAGATTGATGAAATGGGATAATAATCATTAGACAAGAATTATATGATAAAATAAGCAAAAATTAACTTTTGGAAGATAAAGAATGTCTTAAATGTAAAGAAAGTAAAAAAAGTTCAGAGTTTAATAGTGATCACTTATAGTACGTGATATGAAAGGACTCATATTGTTAAGATTGTGTATAAGAAGGAAATCTTCATAGTTTATATTATGAAGATACTCAATGTGAATGGGGAAGAACTATAAAATGGTTAAATAATTATCAAAAACATTTACAAACAAAATATCATAATTCAAGAGTTTAACATTTTCATCGTGGGTTAATAATTTTATTTCTTTATTTATAAATGGAGTCTCAAAAGAAATGTACAAAAGTGTCCACAGAAGAGAATAGAAAAGACTGTTTATTGTAAGAGTGAATTATATGATAAAGAATGAACATAATTTAAACTTTAGAGAAGAGAAAAAAGTGTTACTTTTGTAAAGAAATTAAAAATATTTCTGGAATTTAATAACTGGCAGTATAGTAAAGATAGAAAAGGATGTCTTTTTGGCAAAAGAATTGTTGCTAAAAAAATTTTTCAGCGAAAGTTATAAAAAAACGAAATGCCTTGTGAATATGAAAAAAAAATTCTACAATGGTTACCTAGTTATGCTAAAAAACATTTACAAACAAAATATAATAAATCGGAGAGTTTTTAGTAAAATTTAGAAACATTTTCATCGTGTAATTTTAGATATTCCTTATAAATCAGTCGTGAGAGGGATTCTGCCATATTTGTAGTAAAATGATTTCCGTATGTATTAAATATATTCAAAGATTCTTTCATTTGGTGTATACAGATTGACTAGAATTTGGTGTTCGTTCATCAATGAACAAAATTCTCTAATTCAGGATAAATTTATTTTTAGATGTTTTGAAATCGGTTTGTGTATTTCTCGGTTTCTGAGTTCTGATAACGTAATAAGGATATTCCCACATGTGATTCTTCTTAATTAATACAAAAACAATGGGTGCTTTTTCTTCTTATCAATAAATTTTTACCATATCATATCTCTCTTCATTATATTCCATTCGCAATTTCTTGATTCTCTTATTTTCAAGGATTTCATCTTTGGACCCTGAAATTTGTAACTGTTTTATTTCATCTTTTAACTGCTCTATTTTCGGTTTTCAAGTTTGTACACACCAAATTTACGTATACTTGGTTAAAACCTTCTTCTAAAAACCCAATCTTGAAACATTTCTGCCTATTTTTCATTTTAGATTTTCAAGATTTAAAAGAATATATGCCCCTTGCTTCATTGATTGAAAACAGCTGTTTTTTTTGAAAGTTTGAAGGCGGGGGTGCGAATTTCACCCCTACCTTCAGGAATGTATGTTTTTCGAAGCTTTTTTTTATATTTTTCTTTTGACATGTTCTTTAATTGCTTTTCTTCGTATCTTTATATTCTTAAACACCTCTGCAACATCTTTTTCGCCCTTAAACCAAAATTCATTATTATTCGTCAACAAATGTTAAAATTTCATTTATTAATTGAATTTTGAGTAGATATCACAACTGACTCCCATTTAGAATAGAAAAAAAAATTTAACTAGTTAAATTTTTATTTTGAGTAATAAAGCCCAGATTCATTGATAAAAACAGTGTACAGTGATGAAGATTTTTTGAAAGTGGTTCTCCTATGGCAATAGACTTACCTTTGTAATTTATACATTCAAAAGTTGTTTTCTTTGAAAATTTGATAGGTAAGCGTATTCAATAAGACCTCCCTTGATTCATCATTCATTTCGACAATCTTAAATAAATTGTTGGTTTTACTCTACATTATTTAATAAATTTCCCTCAGAGTCTTGTATAGTTATCGAACGATTTTTTTGAATTCTTTTAATATTTTCTTCTAATTGGAATATAATCGATTTCATTTCGGTTTTATCACTGATATGTTGATCCCATAAGCATACATTTTTGGGAAAAAAGTGTGTATCAAAATTTCATGATTCTTTGTGGTAAATGTTCGGTATGATTTTCAAAAAAAATACTAGGTTCAACGAGTATTGCAGTTGCACTTACAATTACATCGAACGGTGCCTAAATTTTGGGCGTTTTTATTTTCCTTAAATGATACACCTGATTTTGGCTCAATAGTTTCATTGAACAAACCCCTAACAAAATCTACAATTAATTGCTGAAAAACATTAATTCTTACTGGTGAATTTTATTTTGAATTTTTAATTAGAGAGATAATTTTTTTTGCATTTCAAACTTGTTTTCGTCAAAAGTTTTTAAAGATTTATCTGAATTGGTTATCAATGGTTTTTCCAGATAATTTTTAAGGGAATTTTTTTATTTGTTCAGAAAAGTAATAGATATCCTTTGTTTAAACCCATAGAGTATTTTGTTATTGGTTCCTTCTCACTAAATCCTCATGCAATAAGGAGAACTTTCACTAATATTTATTACTAAATTGTCCCAGAATAAAAACGCAGCTTAAACCGATAAAATAATTTATCGATTCTTCCTCTAAGTGTAATAAGGATTGTTTTCCAAGTTTAATAAAACTTAAATTTAGAGCTTTCCTGAAGGTCAACTTGAACACAGCTTCATTTTCGTGCAAAAGCGTTGCTTCAAGGATGAAAATCTTCCTATTTAAATGTGAGAAAGAATATTTTTAACAGACAAAAAAGATCAGATAAAACTTCAAACGTTTGAAAGGAAAAATAAGAAAGATCAACCAATCAGATTTGTTTAATTTGGTTGGTTCAAGGTGGATGTGGAAAAAACAACTATTAATTAAGTTGAGAATTTTTATCTACAAATAGGTTGATTTCCTCTATTCCAATTTTGATATGTTTTTAGTAAATCTTTTAGAACAAAGACGCCTATTACAAAAATTACAAGAAAGTATTTGAAAATATTTGAGGAAAAAACTTAAACAAATAAAATATCCACATTTTTTATAATGCTTCTGAAGGACATAGTTCCGGTTTAAGGCGAATGTAAACCCAATTCGTTAATCGTTTTTGATGATTGTATTTTAGAAATATCAAGCGTGGGGGGACTGTTATTAAGGAAATAATTATTACGTTAATGTCCCGTCACATAAAACATATCTTGTATCTATCCTTTTTCCCAATGGCTTTTCCAAAGGTTTTGAATTACACACAAGTTATACAGAAATAACCTGAATATGTTGTGTATTTTTAAAGCAAGATGAATCACTATTCTGAGAAAGATTTATAACAATTATGTGGGATCCATGATATGAGTTTTAACCACTTTATTGAGTTATGTGATAAAATTTGGAAGGAAGACTACGGAATTTTTAAACTATTAATCTAACTTTGAAGCCTAAAAATGGTAAATATCTGAATAAATTTTCTAATATAAATGCTGCTACAGATGGGTCTGACAAAATCTACTAGATGATCAAATCAAATCAATATCAAATCATTTTTTAATTTTGCCAGAACATTACAAAAATGTATAGCAATAGTCATTTTTCTATAATTTGGACCACATCACTCCACATTGGAGAACCAGTCAAACATACAGAAAATCAGTCCAGCCCCACATTTCAACTCTTGCCAATTGTTCACCCATTTTCCAACGCCTGGTTGTTCAGTGTTTTCCAATTGTGCGGTTCACCCCAGTCGAATGCCATAAACTCGTCAGCACTATAAAAATGCTTGTGGAGGACGCTAAAAAAGCGTTTTAAACGAGCTTTTAATGCCTTGGGCGTTGGGGCGTTTTGCATTTTGATTGAAATTTTGGCAACTTGTTGATAAAAACGAACTCCTGCCTTGCGAAGGCAAGTGTTCCGTAAAACCCCCGTCCTGTGGACTTCCAGTTCGGTAGGTTATACGTCTGCCTCTTGTCCCATACGAATGGATATGTCTCGGCCACGTTGTCTCATGGCACATTTTGATAGACATACAAAAAGAAGAATTCGGTTCTCTAGGATTGTAGAGACACGGACAGAGTCAACAGTTGCAGTTTTTTAAAAGCTTCCTTGCATGTTTCTCTGAACCTTAGCTGTTGGCGATTTATGCGAATCCGCTTGCTTCTGTGACAATTTGAATGCCCTGAAAATAAATGATAGTTTGGCGCTGGCTCCCCGCCACAGCCAACCAAACCGTAGGTTGAGGTGGGGGGTAGAATTCAAGCCATAATAAGCCGTCATCGAGTACCTGGAACTGGGTGGCATGTATTTGGCTAAAGAACCTCAAATACATAGATGCCCCGAGGGCCAAGTTTTGTGAGCAAACATGATCAATGTGATAATTTCCAAGGTCCAATCCCCGATTCCTAGGAATATTCCGAGGAATTTTTGAACAGTCCGACTTCCTCCACAGTGAAAAAGTTCATCCTAATATTACAAACGGCTTGGCCCGGTCATTGGAGTTTCCTGATCGCAACGCGAAAAGTCCAAGAAATTTGATTTTGAAGAAATTTGCTTTGAGGTTGAGGCTGTTAAAGTGTTGGACACCAATTGTTGGTGTGTCCAAGAAAAATTTGCTGTATCCAAGAATAGTTTTATATTGATTTTGTTTTTGGTGTGAAACAAAAGTGTCGTGTCATCAGCGTACTTGACAGCAAGTTTTCCATGCCAGTAAGTGATGACTCCCATGTCATTGACATAGATGAGGAAAAAGAATCGGACTGAGTATTGATCCCTTGAGGGGACAACGACCATAGCTCAGCTGAAATCGGTTCAGTAGAATTTTGTTTGAGATTTGGACGATTTGTGTTCTGGGTGGCCCTAAAAAATGAGCTAATTCCATTGGAGTCGGGCCGACGCCTCTGGATGCCATGAGATTCAAGTTTTGTCAAGCAATTTCGAGTGGTTCAACACAGGTCAAAATGCCTTAAGATATAGTCGAGAGAACACACCCATTAAATGTGGAGTCTCGACTTTCTAATACCCCTCTACAAACCATTTCGAACAAGGACTCACAACCGGGCGGTCTGTAAAAGATCGCGATTTTCCCCACTTCCTGAAAACCAAAATTGTGGTGTTCAGAAAAGCAGGTTATGGTTGTTTAGAAAAATTTGATAAAATATTTGTTTTACAATTATTTATACTTATCTTTAATTTTTAGTTTACATTATGGAAAATAACAGAAAAACGGTAAATCCTGTTCACGTTCCACAGTTCACGTTCACGTTTCACGTTCATCGTTTCACGTTCCAAGGTGTTTCATTCGTATCATGTTTGCACCGTTCGTGTTTACGTATTCATCCATCGTTCCGTGTCTTTCAACCGTTCCGTGTTTACACGTTCCACGTTCACGTTTTATACGTTCGCGTGTTTCACGTTTCCGTGTTCACGTGTTCCACGTTCCCACGTTTACGTTTTCAAAATTTTCCTAAATAAATGGCGAACGTAACTTCAGAAGGAAGGCAAAAAAACTTGGGGGGGGAAATTTTTTTTTTCAAAAAAATCAACATAGAAAAGAAATTAATCAAAGTAATTTTATAAAGAACAGATTCGAATTGATGAAAAAAGAACAAGGAATTTATTCCAAAAAAATTAATCAACTCTGTAATAACATCTGCCAATAAAAAATGTTGAGGGCAAAATTGAAAATGTTTTTAAAAGCGATAATCAGAAATTTGGATTGAATTTGGTATCCAGTTGTTACGACAATTTGGCTGATATTTCGATACCAGGAATCTGAGTTTGAATTGTCCAAAATTTACCATTCTTCAACACCATTTAGACCTCGAATCATTGAAGACTTCCTACCAATAGTTGAACCAATAAGTCCTGGAACAACGGATATAATAATTGGTGAAATTGGTAAAAAATTTCTTCCTAGAGCGAAGGATGATAAATTTGGTTTGTATTGGGACAGAAAAAAGAAAAGTTTTATGATTGGAAATTTGCCCGTGAATTTTGAGCATAATGATATCATTATTAATGAAAAAAACATATGAAGGAACTCAAGGTTTATGGAGATTATTAACAGGCACTGATGTTCCAAAAGACGGTTTATATTCTGAAGAAGACTTGAAAAAAGTATACTGAAATTTTATGGAAATCTGATTCAATTTACAAAAATAATGATCCATCAACTAAGAAACCAAAGTCAAGTAAAGGTAAAAAATATCTCAATTTGATTAAACCAATTTGGGAAAAAAGAATAGAAGGATCAGGTGTAAGAAAATACAGTGATAATAAGATTGAATACAGATATATCGACGATTTGACAAAACTCGATGGAATTATTAATTATATTTATGCTCAAGAAAAGGCTGGAAACAAAAATTTTTTGAACGAAAAGAAAGCGATTAAAGATTTTATTTCGAACAAACTTGATGAAATGATTGAAAAACCTGATGGAATTAAATATTTAAAACGAGTTTTGCCGGCAATAAGTTCATCTCATGATTGAGGGTAGTGGACTTTTGAATGATTTTATCAACAATTTACCTTTTGAATTACACGTAACCAACTATCAGTATCTGGGGCCTGGCACAAAACTCGAAAAAAGACTAAAAAGAGGAGATCCTGGTATAAATAAATTAGATCAAGCTGCTATGGAACACGATATTTTTTATGCAAAACATAGAGACACAAATTCCAGACATATAGCAGATAAAGTTTTGCAAGATAAAGCAATGGATAGATTTTTATCAAAAGATGCTAGTTTAGGTGAAAGATTTGTTGCGCTTACAACAGCTGGAGCAATGTTTTTGAAGAGAAAACTAGGAATGGGAATCGAAGAGAACTTGAAATTTTAACTATATAAATGGAGGTGAATGTAAATTTCAGCAAAAATCAGAAAGAAAAAATAAAATCCGCTTTTAAGAAGAAAATACCCGTTAGTATTCAATTTAAAATAGATCAACTAAAAAATGGCGAAGATAAGATATTTTTAACAAATAGACAATACAATAAACTCGAAAAACATAAGAAAAACAATAAAGGAACCAGAATAGAATTTTCTTATAATCAGTTGAAAGAACTTAAAAATGGTGGACTTTTGAAAGATTTATTAGATTTTGGAGAAAATATTCCAGTTGTTAAAAATGTTGTTCCTTATGTTCGTAAAGCTGCTCCAATCGTTAAAAAAGATGTGATTCCTATTGTTTCGAAACATTTTAAATTGGTTAGATAAAGAGTTGGAAGATGTTACAGGATCTGGATTAGATGAAAAAACTTTGAAATTACGTGAAAATCAAACATTAAAAAAAATTTGAAATCAAACCATTAACATTCGGGGAATTGGAAGAAATCTGCAAAAATATTAAACATTTTAGAGGAATTTTCATGAGAGATACATTACCCGAAAAAGTTATAAGAAATTCGAATGTGGAATTGTGAATTTAGACTCGATTATGGGAAGTGGAACGCATTGGATTTGTTATTATAAAAATGATAAGAATGCATGTTTATTTTGATTCGTATGGAAGAATTGAGGACAAACCACCTATAGAATTGATTAAATTATTTGAAAAAATCAAGCGTCTACTACAATGATTCTCAGATTCAAGACTATTAAAGATCCCCCAATTTGTGGTCATTTATGTGTTTTTGTTTTGAATGAACTGAGTACTGGTAAAGATTTTAAAGAAGTTGTTAACAAATTATTACTTAATAAATATGGATTCACAAAATATTTTTGACGTATTTGGAACACAAATTATTCAAAATGTAGTTAATAGTTTGAATTTTGATAGTTTGAGAAATGAGTTTGATTAACAAGTTAGAAAATGTATTACAAAAAACCTTCCAGATTCAGATATGTTTGCTGTCGAGATTGAAGATTTTAAAGCAGAATATGATAACAAACTTGCAAATTTCATGAGTTCAAATGAAGTTGCTGATAAAATAAAAACATTGGAAAAAGAAGTCGATGATGGTGTAAAAAAATTATTTACCAATTTAATGTCTCATATCGAAAAAGCTGATAAAATTACTGAAGCGATCAAAGTTGAAAAGAATTATGTTAGTTTAGCTAATAAAAAAAGAATTGTCGGTGTTCGACCTGGTATTGACAAACATGATGTTGTTGTTAAAGAACAAATTTTAAAACTTCTAAAATTATCAGAAGAAAACATCGATATTGTTGATTTACATGATCCGAATGTTAAAAATGCCTTAGATTTTAAAGGAAAAAGAATTAGCGGTGTTAGTAAAGGAATTAATCCATTTGATGTTGTTGTAATGATTCAATTAGAAGATCCTATTAAAATGTTTAATGAACTAAAACAAAATTATGAGAATCATAAAACAGCATGTTAAAGATTTTACAACAGAAGTCTATGAAAAACTTGATGAAAGAAGTAAAAGATCAGTAGACGATGTTGGTGAATTACTTGATAAAGTAAATAAACTAGAAGAAAACTTTAATACATATAAAAATGATGTTAAATGTATTAGTTGGTGAAGTAATTAACAAAATTCTGGAAGATTTTGATACACATTTCAATGAGAAAGTAAACTTTTTTGAAAATTTTGGTACACGTTTCAATGAGAAAGTAACACATAATAATGAATTACTTAAAAAGAATAGATGATCGATACTCTTTATATCTCGATAAAGTAAATAAACTAGAAGAAAACTTTAATAAATTTTAAAGAAGATGTTAATAAAACTTTTGAAAATATTGATAACAGATTTAATGGATTAGGCGGCTTATGATGACTAATTTTCCTTATATAAATGGCGCTCATATATTGTGTGAGATGTAAAGAAAAAACTGCAACAAATGATATAAAATACTATGCAAACATCAATGGAGTTAAGAGAATTTCTGGAAAATGTGCTGAATGTAACGCAAAAAAAAAACAATTTATAAACAACTTGATTTTGAAATTTTTTCCTAATAAATAGAGATGGCGGGACATTACAGTGCTTTCGATCTTTTTATCATGCAACACGAAAAGAGATTTGAAAAAAGAACATTGGGATGACATTTCTCAAAAATATGAATTATCCGAAGATATGATGAGATTATACGTAAACAAATTGAATTGGTAATAACATTGCTAAATATCAAACTTTATCATCAGAGTTCAATTCAAGAAAATATACATTATCAATTAAAAGATCATATGTCTGTTCTTTGTCTCTATCAACACTTGAGTATACAGTTTTTTGATGAAAATAAAGATACAGTTTGATTGGAACAATATTATAGATAGCGGTTACTATCCTGTGCAGATTTTATTGAAATATGTGACCGAGATCGCAAAATTTAAGGAAGAGAATCCTGAATATGGACGAAGTAGATCATTAAAAAATGACTCTAATCTTTTTAATTTATTTTACCTAAAATTTATATCTTTTTCTTATAAAAACGTACATTAGATCGATGAAAAAAAAAATGATACCATGATGTTTAAAATTTCTAAATTTTCTCTCTTATTAAATGGCGGACTACAGAAAATATGCTAGTGATATTGAAAGGGCGGAGTTTAAAAATTTCTATCCAATTAGTAAACAACATTTGAATGAACCGAATAAAAGAACTGAGTTTAATATTGATTTTGGAGATAACTTTTTGCTCGTCCTAACTTCCAGTTTTATATTTCTGGAACTTTAAACAAAACAAGATGGTCAAGCATATCTTGGAAACTGATAATGTTAGATTAATCGATAATTTTTATACCGTTTTTATTTTTCTAAGATTGAAGTAAGAAAACACAATAAATTGATAGAAGAAGTCGAAAAACTGTGGCCAATTAAGCACTATTAAAGGAACTATTTCGTATTCAAAAAAGTGATGTTATTTTCTCAAACTTCTAATGGCTTTGGAATCAGATTTTAAATTTGGTGTTTTTGAAGCAGCTGGAAATTTATCTCATTTTGGATTAGGATTTTTTTTTGAAAATGTTACTATTCCGATCTATTAAAGGAGGATTTTATCTAAGTTTTATAAGAGCAGAAGACGACGATGTGATTCTGAAGACTGCAACTGGAAATGTTATGCTGTTGATGGAAAAATAACAATTACAGATTTTTTTATTAGAGTTCCAATGATTGATTATAAAACCACCACGAGTAAAATTAGGTTGATTGATGAAATTACAAAAAGTCAAAACATTATGTTTAATTTTCTAGATTGGCAATGTATTGAACAAAAAGGTATTTCCGGAAACAATTTATTCGTTCGATATCACCAAATATTTATAGAAATATCTTCAATCCCAAGTTCGTTATCATCGGTTTTCAAACAGATAGACAGAATAATCAAGAAAAAAATCCTTCAAAGTTTGATAGTTTGGATGTAAAAAATATCAGAGTAAAATTGAAACGGTTCTTATTATCCAGATGAATTACAAAAATTTAAACATTTCCGGAGGTCTTTTACAGAATCCATGTATCAGATGTATCAAGATTTTAAGAAAGTTTACTGTAATAATAAGGAAATGTATTACAATCCTAAAGAATTTTTAGCGGAATAGGAACCTATTTATGTCATTGATACAACAAAGAGTTTGACAAATATTTTCTGGTTCAAAGAAACGATATAATTATCAATATGGATTTTTCAAAAAAGCTGTTACAAACGCGAATTTGTTATGTTGTTGTTAGTCTCTGAGAAAATTTTTAGCCTTATGATGTGATTAAGAACGATATTAGAGAAATTCAGTAGTTAATGATGTTTCATATTATTCTCTTTCATTCCTTCTAATATTTCAAAAATATACTCTTTCGCCACTGAAAAATCCCGATTTCTCCCGTAATAATCTTTATAATCGTACACATAATATCCTAAATAGTTGTTACAATAGAATGAAATTTATTTCTATTTATCTCTGTTGTTAGAAATGTAAACACAACATTTGCGCTGAAAAATTTATATCTCGGCAGGAGTTAGTTCCATAATCTCCATTTAAAACAAAAAAAAGAGTATAATGCCAACTGTTACAAGTGTTCTAATAGAGGAAAAAATTATCGATAAAAGATATTTAGTTTGTAGAGATTGTAATTTAATTTTGTACGAAAGACCTAAACCTAAGAAATTTCGAAATAAACTAAACACATTTGAATAATCTGCTTATGAAATTACAATACGGAGACAAGAAGCAAACCAAAATTTGTTACAGAATTTAGAAAACAGAATAAAAAATTTTTACTTAATCTCTTTGGAACCGTTGAAAAAATTATTTTCCTTTTCAAAGAATACATTAGGTTTGTAGGTATCGATACACACGTTTATTATGAAAAGGATTTTACCTATAATCTTTCACTATTTGGATATTGAATTTGATTACGATTTTTAAAGCCTGAAATCTTTGATGATTTTTATAGTACATTTGGAGAAATTAAACGAAGAAACCTCGTGAAAAGAATGCGGTTTTACTCACATTCTCCCCGACTTCTCGAGTGATTGTTAGCAAATTTCATTTTTTCCGTCTTTAAATTTTTTCTATTTTAAATGGAGTTCTTGAAAAGAGTTAAATGATATTGGAGAATGTAAGTTTAAATAGTATAAGAAGTTAAATGAATTGGAAGAAGAAAGGAAGAAACATAGAATCTTGGAATTTGGAGAAAATGAAAGATAAATTCGGGTTTACAATAATTGCCGAGTTGGAAGATTGTTAAAGTTACACTTACCGAACAGATTTTTGACTGTTTTGGATGAGAAAAAAGATTTAAAAAGAATTAAAACAAAAATGAAAAAATTACACTTGATTGTTACTGGAAAGAAGACTTATAAAAGATAAAGAAATTATAACAATTAACTTTGTAGAATAAAGTCTTTTCAGTTGTGCTCTAAAACTTGCAGTCCCTCCCCCACGTCATAGTACTGTTTTGATAACCATAGTTGGTGTCTTTCTTCATAGGAATCACATGGAATATTATCTACAGTAATACCTTTTGTTTCACACACAAAATGTGGCTATATTCTATAAGAAAAATTCTATAATGCTCTTTAATGAATTGTGTTGATAAAATCTTGATACTCACAAAAAATTCCTAAGAAAATTCATCAATTAAGTCTTGATTATCTTGAAAGAACGTATAATATGGGAAAAATGTCATAAAAAAACGATGAAAACTCTCTGTTTGTTTATTTTTTTACTTTCTTTTCAATATCTTTCGTAATTATATTAAATATGTAATCCCTTACTTTTTTAGTTTTTTGCCGATAGTAAAAACACTCCATTAGGACGTTTTTTTCTGCAAAAGACTTTACAAGTTCTTCGAATTCTGTATCATTTAAGGAAAGTATCAAACTGTTCTTTAAAATGTTTTGGTAATTCGTTGAACTCGTTTAAAATTGTCTTTCTTTGTAAGTTTTTGAAATGCTAGAAACTGAAAGAAGAGAGCTTGGTGAGTTCATGTTGTTTATTTAGTAGAAAAGTTTTTTATTAAAGTTTACAGTATGTTTTTAGTAAAAATGTTTTAAATTGATTAAATTTTATTAAGATTTCGAAGATTTTTCC
This sequence comes from Homalodisca vitripennis, assembly GCF_021130785.1. NCBI lineage: Eukaryota > Metazoa > Arthropoda > Insecta > Hemiptera > Cicadellidae > Homalodisca > Homalodisca vitripennis. Next base: position 20,915 of record NW_025783651.1, read on the forward strand.
TTTATTTCGTAGCAGATTTGACAACATTTTACAAAAGCACAGCTTAAGAAAGTAGAAGCAAACAGCTGTAGATTTGGTTTAATTTTTCATTCCACAGAGTAGATAGTAATGTACCGATCGCTTTTGGAGACGAACGACTGTAGATTCGGTTAATTTTTCATTGAGATTTGCTGTGTTATATTTTCTCAGCTTCCTTTATGGTACATTGAACAGTATTTTACATTGCTTTTCGGTCGGCTCCGAAAGGTGCGCCAGGAACCCTATATTACTATCTACTTATATATATATATATATATATATATTATATATATATATATATATATATATATAGAAGTTCAAGTGGCACAAACCTCCTCTTTGAAGTATTGAAATAATTAAAATTGGAATAAAGTAGTTTTGTTTTAATCTAGAACACATTCATCACCTCTCAAATCTCATCAATTTCTCGAGGAAAGATTTCAGAGCTCCTGTTTTGGAGGGTATTGGAGCCCCCCCTACGAAATAATTTTTTCATAAACACGCCACTGGTAATAATAATAATACCTAAAATTAATGACAATTCATTTAATTATTGATAATAACATTTAAAAACAGTCTAAAAAAATAAAAAGTATTTTTGGACTATGAAGCGTATACGTAATATGAGTAAAGATGATTCAGAAGGTTGTGGAAATTTTTCAAATTATAATACAACTCTATGCACAGGAGTAAGTAGACGGAGAACAAGGAAAGGTGGATCAATGCATCGCATCGGAGGAATGAAGTAAATAAATAACGCCAGAACGTATGACCTAGGGATTATGGACCTACAGTACGGACATCCTGATGTAACACCCTGGGACTCTTACACTTGTTCTTCCAAGGCATTACATACTAATGCTTAACGCCCAACTGTATATCAGTAGTAACCTAATGTATCTACTTACATAACGCCAGAACATATGAAACTGTCCTGGGCTACAATGATACTAGGGCTACAAGACTAAAACATAGTTGGATTTGGTTGTGTCTCGCTAACATAAATATAATCTAATAACAGTTATTGTTACGTTTTTGAAGTGAATACGTACTTTCTGTTTACGGGCTATGGATGTATGTTTTACATGTTAGAAAAAATGTTCGTTACGCGTCACGGAACGTAACGTCACGCTTGTTCGCTTTGTATCCGCTAAGGGCGGGATCATCGCGGCCATTGTGATGTCAGGGAGGGCGATTCCCGTTTCGTGGCTATGCAGGCGTGCTAGTGAAAGGTTACTGGTGCTCCTTGTTGAAGCGACTACATATTTTGGCGGGCAATAGATGCATGTTTTGCATGAGGATAAAGTTTCGTTTCGCGTCACGAATGGTTCTTTCAAAGTAAAATGACAGCTTTACTTGAAACCGTCAATAGATGCTGTGTTTACAAGGTATTTAGCAAAAACTGTCATCTAGAACTTTATAAAACCATATTTTAGTTTTTATAATATAATGACAAATTAAATGAAGTAATTATTTCGAAGATTGTAGTAAAATGTGACTTACCAAATTGTAGCAAGTCATTTAAAGCATAATGTTGAATGTATAATTATTCATTACTTAAAAATTTAGAAGTCAGGGATCATTGAAATATATGAAATGTATAAAATATTACAAAAACATCTACACAGTAATATAAATACGAGTATACAGCTTTTTTAAGTTAAAGAATTGAGGGTCTCATATTATTTTAAAATATACAAAATAATCTTTAATAATTAGCAAACGTACTTTTTCAAGATAATATTCACAACCTGTCATAATAATTAGTAACTCCTATCAGTTAGTTCCGAGACTGCCTTTTCATTTTTTTGTCTTCTGTTATACCCCCATTCGATTTCATTCTTATGGCATATTAGTCTTTTTAGTAGACATTCTTAGCATCAATTTCCAGTAGGACCAGGCTAACTGTCCGTGTGTGATACAAGCTACAGGTTATATACAGGCTCTCGGCTCCTGAGCGATGAGTTTTCATTTACTCGTGCTACAGGAAATATGTTATAGGCAAACACGTTGTGTCATTAATGCGAGTATATTTTCATTCACCACTCCTATGAAATTATACATGTATCATAATATGTTTATTATTGTATATATGTCTACATTGTATATTTGTGTCTATAAAAATAGGTTATTAATGATTTGCAATATTATTTTAACACTAGAAACTTTTGAAAACTCAGATATGGATCAGAGTCTAGTTGTAGTATAGCAAAATTGTGGCGCATGATGCTTATCTTATTACAAGAAATACACCAAGATATTTGTTAAATACGGTGCTGAAGTACGGCGTACAGTAAAAAACTTGGCAACAGATTCTGTGTTTCCTGTCTTTGTCAAATATTCACCTGATTCTATTGTTTCCATTTAAGCAATTGTGTATTCAGATTATATTCACTTGTAGAGATTGGTTTAAAAAATAAAATTTATTTTACACAAAAAATTGGTTCTATTATAATTGGGGTTTCGCAAGCCAACTCCTATATGGTATATATTGAGGCGTGACCCGTGTAGGCCAGATGTAAAAGGAAATTTTTGTTTTTGAATTTGGGGCTAATAAAAAATAGTCGATAATGCGAACACACCAAAAATTGAACTATAAAAAATTTAACATTATATTAAAGAGAATGAGACTTAAAAAAGCGAAGGTTTTATTTAAAAGGAAATCCGTTGCTATCTTACATATTTAAGCGTAGACCTTAAAACAGTTGTAGTAGAGTTGAATTTGTGGAAGTTCATAAATTAGCGTGGGAAAATTCGGTATGTGAGTTAAATATTGATATAACAAACAAAAATTGAGAGATCCCTCAGCATGGAGACCGATGATTGTATGACTAAACGTGTGCAACCATATAGGTAAGGCATACCTGATATAGGTGTTTCAGATTAACTGGAACAGAGAGAGCAAAAGTGAACTCTCAGGCTGATATTTGGGCCATGAATTATTTTAGCAACGAGGAGAAAAATGTTATGAATCCTACGGAACCACCTTGCTAAGCAAGAAAAGTAGTCGCCATGTAGACTTTTCCCGAGAAATTGGTAAAATATTTTTCAATAATAATTATTTATACCTATTAATACATAATTGCTGTTATTTATGAATATTTTGTGTGTTAGTTTATTTATGGACGGTCAAGTTTGAATATGTTTTTTACAATAATTAAAATAACGCTACTAAAGTAAAAAACTAGTAAATAAAACATTCACACGTATGCGTATTATATTATTTTCATTTTAAAAAATGGGAATAATCCCGTGGGTTCGTCTAATATCCTATTTATAATCTAAAAGTTAACAAACATAGAAATCGTCGTTTTGCTGAAGGTGCTGCCAGTTTCAAAAGCTTGATTGGTTCTGAAACCAATATTTTGTTTAAATAAAGAAGCCAGTTCGTTAAACGAATTTATTTTGTATTGTTTCAGTCTCACTCTTCCGTCACAGACTTGTTTCAGTTTTGAAATCAATAATTTGAAAACTATTTACAAGGGACTAACCAATCGTGAAAGCTTTTGTTCACCAGGATATTCCAATGTGAAATCAATAAAATGAACTTGGTTAAACGCAAATATAAAGTAACGCTGGTACAACTTGCAATATTGTAATTGACATCTCGAATTCTTGAGAGGATTTGACAATAAGTGTGTCTCAGAATCGTTCTAGATTTTTCAATTTGAGATTATGACTTATCTCGTATGTATCTTTTCGTTATGCTATGTTACTAAGTAAGAACATGTGTTTATTCTTTTATAAAAACTAAAACTGTACTTTATAATTTAACTAAATCTTTACTTTAAAATCGATTAGAGTAAGTTGAGGAAGGTTCTATTCTGTGTTACAATTTTTGAACTATTGTGTCAATAGATTCTCAACCGTGAAAAGAAATAAACCTTCTAAAGATTTCTTTTCTCACTTTAATGAAAAAAAGAACACGTTATTGCAGCAAGGACTTTTTATAGGATATATCAACGTAATTACACGTACCATCGAGACAAGGTAGAATATAAAGGAGGATATAAATATACACGACGATGTGGAGCGCTTAATGTGCGTCTAACCTTGTGTGCTGATGGCTCAGGGAATGTACATTTTATAAAGTAGATTAGAGCTGATAGAGCACGTACCAATAAGGTTGTGTAGAATATGAAGCAGGATATAGAAATAAATTGGTATAACAGCGCCTAATGTGCCTTCAACCCATATATGACTATAGCTCTGGGCTTATACATTGATGGAGAAGCTCTTAGTCTTACAAATTGGTTTCGAAAATATAACTACTCTTATTTAACTGCGTTATTTTATGCTTGGATCTCCTCTAAACAAATTTACTTTTGGATAGACTAGGCTCTCACGATTAGAGTGTATAGTGGGAAAACGCCCAAACCCTTATTTGAACCCTGATCCCTGAGGTGAAGCTAATCTGTCAAATGTGTCTATTATTATTGTTCATCTCGAGGATCACTGTGGAACAATTCAGTAAATGCAATATAGGCCTACACGGTAAAAGCGTGGTTTACTAAAAGCTTTATATAAAACGATCCGATAATACTTACCCAGGCTTAACATTATCGCGGGTAATGTTAGTTTAAATTTGTTTTTTCAAATCAAGATTTATTACTATCCGTTGTTCACATTTCAGTTGTGTGCATTAGGGTTGAGTATCCTGGTATACTATACAAGCCACACTTCCTTTGTTTATTATGAAACAAAAAGTTTTTCTCTGAAACACAAACGAGATTTTTGTGATATAATTTTAATTATAGAAGGTAAAATCATGTTATAGATTATAGTTGGGTAACACCGAATATAACAAATATCTTACATGTACATGGTTTAAATTAAGTAATGTATGCAACTCTGCTGAAATCGACCAACACGAGTTCTGGTTCTGTGAACAGTAAACTTGGAACTTCTCCAGCTCCAGCTGAAGAACAGAACAAATACCATTACCTTCGCAGGTCCCCTCCTCACGGAGTCTGACACTTCAGCCGCTTGCAAAGCACAAGAGTAAACCCGTTATAGAAACGTCTATTCTTTACCTTTTCACCGACTTTTGACTGTTTTGCGACACGCCATGACACATCTTGTGTCGTCGGGAGGCTGCAGGGGTGACAGGGGTTTTTTATCATTCAATTTGTAGAGTTATAATTCTACGAAAATATTATTATATTATTAGTATATTACGAGTTTTCACTTAGAATTTAAAATTGCCCCAATAAGCAAAAAAAAAAATATAAAATAAAAAAAAGGGAAAAGATAAATAAAGGCAGTTAGATTACTGTAAAGAAGACTGAAGACCGCCAGAATGGTGGTATTTGCTATTTCCACGAGCTGGGGTTATCTGGGTATGGGACAACTCGACTACGTTATGATTATGGTATTGCGAGATAAGTTACAAGTGAAGGTTGCGGTGGCGATGAGAAATAACATAATAGACTGTTCAGAGGTTTTACTTGAATGACTTATGTGGATTAATGTGGACTATGTAATAATTAGTCTCTGTTGTAATCTAATGGTTTTTCCCTGATTGAATCTATTTATTAACCATTCTTCAGATATAGAACTTTAGTATTTAGAGCCTCGCTGAAAGAGAGATAATTCTTGGGGAAAAAGGGTGTTTTAAAAACAAAACTGAACAGGATATATAAATATAAAATATTATATACGAGCAAGTACTTTTTTGCGATTCAATGTTTTATTTGAAATTATAGTTATATTATATTGTAGTTATATATATATATAGTATATATATATATATATATATATTATATATATATATATTATTTTATATCATATATTACAATAAATACCGATTGTAATTTTTAGTTTGTAGTCCTAAAGTCCAAAGGTAGGAGCCAAAATCATGATAGGTAGGCTTAGGAGCTTAACTAATCAGTAATCTGTTACGATAAGCCACATTGTCTTCATGTTGATAACTTTTGAAAGTCTAAAGCTGTTTTTAAATTTGGGGGAATGATTGTAGTTACAAACCTACTGGACACATTATGGCTGGAGCTGAAATCATTAAATGATCTATTATGATTTCCACATTGCTGCTTGTCATAAGAAAATTAGTAATCTAAAAGATTGTTTTTTTTGTTGGATATTATTTAGCTACAATGATATTAAAAACTACCTGGGGGGGTCACATTAGGCTGGAGCTGAACATCATAAAGTGATCTACATGATTTTTTCACAGTGCTTGCTTGTCATAAGTTAGGAGTAATCTAAAGATTGGGTTTTATTGTGGAATTATTAGTACAATATGTATTAAAAAACTACAGTCAAATTAGGCTGGAGCTGAACTCATAAGTGATCTATATGATTTTCCACAGTGCTGCTTGTTCATAAGTTAGGTAATTCTAAAGATGGTTTTTCTTTGTGGAATTATTAGTACACAGTTTTTATTATACGAAATGTCTGAGACCATTTAAGCTTCACTTGATGTAGGGGACGACCTAGTTAAACACATAAAAGAAATTAATAATTAAAATAATTAATAAAAGTGAAAGACTGAAAGGAGGATTAATAATTTAAACATACACGGTTTGATTAAAGATTGGAGTGAGCAATTACTGATATGCTGCGTAGCTTTACTAATCAGGGCATATTAAAGGTTAATTTTTAATCGTGCTTTGCCAAATTACTATCTTTACAATTAGTAAGAGTAATTATTTTATGTTGAGTTGTGATTAACACACCAATAACTAAAACACACAAGTTTCCTAGATAATTTATTTCTTACTTCCCTGAAGGAATTGCCATCTTTATGTCATACAGATAATAAAATCGAAACTGACAGGTACAATTCACAGATGAGGACAAGAAAAGAGAAGCAAAAATCTGTTGCTTGACCTGGTGCTTTTAATAAATCAGTGGATCAGCAAATAGTCCCTTGGTGCGCTGATTGTTTTCCTTTATCATTGACAACTTTTGTTTTTTTATTTGTCAACACATTTATCAACAACATCTCGGCTTGACAAATTTTTAAGTGTGCTTGAAGGAAGGAGGCCCACTTATTAGTCCCTCCCACATTGTTTAATCAATCTGGTGGGTTTAAGTAAGTGGTACCTTTGCAAATGTTAATTGAAGAATGGAGGACCCAATGACTTATTTAATTTATTCTTCCAAACGGGAATTAACACAGCCAGTAGTAACAATTAAATAATTTAAAACAACAGTATTAACGATTTAATAGCACAAATTAATTTTTACCTATATAATTAAAAAACAAACGGGTGTTAAAAAATAAATAAGAAACAAATTAACAAGAAAGCGATTAAAAAAATAGAAAATAATATTCATGCCAAACATAAGAATATTTTTAACGAGCAATAAGGCCAAGAAAAGATAAATAGTAAGAAAATATACGTAATATAAAAAATAAAATCAAACACCAATCTTAATATAATATGTGTAAAATAATTACAAATAATCAATTATCGCATTGTGAAATGTTACTTAATTCCCGCTACATGCATACCAGAGTGACGCGCGCGGGTTTTCGGTGTGTGAACAAAAATAAGTGTATAAATATGATTTTTTTTTAACGGATAGTTTATCAATTATATTTTTAATCTAAAAGTGTTTCGTTTTGGAAAGAAAATATGAAACTCAAATACAAAAAGAAAAAAACTGCTGGAGGGGGAGAGACATCCTTAGTCACCAGGTGGATAAAATCAAACCTCCCGGACAGGAAAGGTAATCACAAAAACCTCTAGGAGGAAAGAGGGTGGGTAAAGACAGTGGATTGGAGGGGGGGGGGGGTGGGGGGGGGGGGGACAGGGAGGGGAGGATGAGGAGAGGAGGAGGGGGGCGGGGGCGGGGTTGAGGAGAGGGGAGACGGGGGGGGGGCTGGGAGGGGAAGGGGAGAGTCGGGGGCGGGGGGGGGGAGAGGGAGGGGGGAGGGAGGTTTAGTTCAACCTATCAGTGAATAAATGTTGAACTTTGCGATGTCAGCTTTTTCAAGTGGTTTTATATCAAACTAAAGAACTGTTTAACATGTTGGGAGCTATTTAAAATATTTCTAAAAAATATACCGAGATTGAATTATATAGTGACGTTATAAAAATATTTACAGATTTAAGATTCTTTGCACGATCTTGGAATATAACACTTCTCTCGTCAGACAAGAAGTGGAGTGTTTTCATTTCCCGTACATAAATCCTCCAATATTATGCAGGAGTAATGTTTTGTTGTCTAGGAGAATTTCTCTGAGCTAAGGGAAAGGTTCGTTAGCATTTCTAGAATTCCAACGGTCTTGTACAGCCAAGTAATGTGTGTGCTATTATTATATGGTCACAACACACTTAAATTAACTTTTTAGTTTAATATTACTTTGTTTATTTACTTACTTTCGAATAATTCTGTTTATTGGGTGGTGAGGTGTAATTGTAAACTGCCTAGCTTTAACAATTCCATTTAATACTGTATTGCTTAGGAAAAAGGAACATTTAAATTAACTAAATCCTTTATGGTACATTTAACATAAAAAAATAAATCATGATTATATAATAATGAAGAAGTTATTCGAAGTGGAACTGATTAACAATTTCGCTTAGTAATTTTTTGAATACATGTGTGTGGGACAAAAGAAGCGTGAACAGTTTGTCCCACGCACTAAGTGGAAATGAACATAACCAACAACAGATTGTGGTCGATAATCAACTAACCAAGCTGTACTTTAGCTACTTACTCTAGGCGTACAGTAGCACGGGAGGCCTTCTATTAGTAATTGTGTAATGTTAGTAAAGTATCATGCAAATAGAGTCATGCCGCTTGTTTAATAATAAAAATTAATAATTGGCGTCATTATGCTTATTGTAAATAAAATATAAACCAATCTTATATTATTGATAAATGAATTCAAAGTGTAAATAGTTTAGGTCTACTATTTTCTTCTATCTAAAAGGCCTTTTGCTACACAATTAATAGCGAAAAAATCAAGCCTTTAGTTAGTTGTTCGGTAGCGGATTTCTCAGTGAGCTGCTAGAGTAACATCACCTGGAAACCTGAATAATAACAATGAAATGTTTCTTATGCTTTCAAAATGAAGTCCACGTATACAGAAAAATCCCAACAGTCAGCACATTATTCCCTACATCCCAAAAAATATATTTTTTATTACAGGCACCAACTGTGGAAGCTCTCTGAGTAACAATGGGGAGAACGTAAAAAATTTCAACTTTTAATCCTTTAACTGTAAAATAGATTGTAATAGATTCATTATTAGCCAAACAAATGAGACAAAACTTATAGAAAAGAAATAAACTATTTGTACCTTAGAGTGATAATTTTTCTATAGTACATTTGTTATTATGTACAGATTTAGGAAAGTTCATTAGCTTTATAACTAAGGATGTGTGGACAGGATGACGTAGCCTCCTTCTTTCACTTGCTGGGATGGATGAGGTAAGATAGGATGTTTCTCTAAATTCTTGGTCCGATGTATAAATTTCTCTCAGTAGTAAACTAAACAAACAAACTATTAGTAATATCACATTTTTTATGCCAGGGTCCTTAATTTTGTATTATGGTGAGTAAATATAAAATATACTACCATGTATCTAATCAGTTTTATGGAAATCCTGTATCCAGGGAAGATAACTAGGAAACCGGCCATTGCTACAACAGGGGCAAGAAAATCCCGGAAAGACAATTGGGCGGAAGCTGTAAGGCACTATTGTGAAGGAGAAATTATTCGATAAGTAAGAAACATGATTTGGAATAGATATAATAATGTATTCGATTTTAGAATGAGCGATATCTCTATCTCAAAAAAATTTTGAAGTTAACACATTTTTTATGTAGGTGCTAATCACATCTCTGTGTAATTCAAATACATAATAAGTTACTTGAGTTAAGAAGTGTATTAAATATTCAAAGCTAATGTCCAATCTCGTAATTAAAAATTATTAAAATATTAAACTTGTAACATGAGTTAAATTTACAAACATAGAAACCTAACCAAGGGTGATATTAATGGAAAAGGTAAGTTTATCCATAAGGGTACAAAACCGCGTGAAAGTTTTTCTAAAAATAGTTGAATTGAAGCCTACTGCGTGTTTTGTAAATCCCAAGGTCCTTCACTCTCGATCCTTCCTCGCTGCGGCCTAGACGCATTCAA